>NC_041385.1:715450801-715464102 GCF_002162155.2 Triticum dicoccoides
TTTTGAAGCAGATTCTCCATGGATTTGCTGATGGATCCATGGAGGAGGGTGTTTGATGCAGTACAAGAAAGGGGAGAACCGAAGAGGGGTAGAGAGGAAGTACTTGCCTGATGTTCGTTGCCTGGTATGGGTCTGATCACCCCTGCCGTTTTAGATCATTTTGTTGAAGCTTCTTTCTGCTCCCATGGCGGCTATACAGGAGGAGGAAGAAGGAGCTTTGGATCCTTTTCTTCCGTGCAGGTCAAGAAAGAAGGAGAAGGCAGCGTGGGGTGTGGGAGGCATTGGGTAGGTACGTGGGGCGTGGGGACGGGGCGTGGGGACGAGCGGGCGTGGGAGGCGTGTGATGCGGGGCCTATCAGGCTGGCCGCTCAATCGGGTTTGGTGGCAGCCTGTGCCCTTCCTTTTCTATATGCAGGGGAGACATGACTTACCGTTTTGGACCGGCCGCTCGATGGCACTAGTGGGCAGCCGACCGCCCACTAGACGCATCCTTCTTTCCTATGCAAGCCCTTCAAGTCATAGGATTGGGGCTGATACATTCCTATGGTTCCACTCACATACCCCATATTTCATATGAAATCTGAACATGAGTTCGAACCTCGTTTTATTTTTTCGAGTTGATTCAGTGGTGGAGCCAGGAATTTGCTGCTGGGTATTCCTTTAAAAAATGCCAAAGCAGTACAATAAAACAATAAATATACAGCAAGATGATAACATCAATGACTCAATGACCATACATTGATAATAGTAGCGAAATATCATTGTGGCAATAACTCTAACAATTAAGAAGATTACAAATAGCAAAGGAAATTACAATATAACTTTACGATCCCCTTTTGGAAGAGATTGATGACATCCTCATCTTTCACTTGCCTGAAGAATTCTCTCTCAACGACTGTAACCAAGCAATCGTTCAAATATTCATCACCCATTTTGTTTCTTAGTGAATTCTTCACATATTTCATCGAGGAAAATACCCTCTCAAGGCTAGCAGTGGCTACCGGAAGAATGAGAACCAACTTAAGAAGTTTGTAAACAATATAATATTGTTCATTCTTTCTTGTCTCAACCATCAAAACTGAAAGCTCACATAGATTCTTCAACTTGCTAAACCTTTTATCCTTATGCACATGAGAAATGAACATGCTTAATTGCCATGGAAGTCTTGACAATTCATCGTTTGTGAAATCCTTAGCATAAAACTTTTGAGCAAGCCTAACCAACTTCTCTTTATCATAAGCAACAAATGAATCACGTGGACTTAATGCTGCCATGCAAGTAAGTAGTTCAGTGTTTACCTCATCAAATCTTGCATTCAGCTCTTGAAGTTGCCTATCAATGACACCCACAAACATTTCAACCTTGAAGCGTTGGTAATTCTTTGCGCCAATGAAGAACCCTCTTCTTGGTCTCCCAGCAGGATAGTAAGGAACCTCCATGTCAACAACTTTGATCTTGTGCTTTACACAAAAAGAAGTGACATTCTGAAGAAAATCATTCCACCCTTCATCTTCTCGCAAGCATTGCAAGTGCAGCTTTGTGAGGTCAACAATCTCCATAGCATTAACAATATCTTTATCTTTCTTTTTGCAAAGCTCTACTCAAGTCATCGGTGTATTCAAATATTTCTTGCATCAAGTGTGCCATGAAAACAAATTCAAATGTCCGAAATGATGTCAACATAGTCATTGCTGCTACCGCCTCTGTGCCGCTATACTCTTTTGCAATCTTGATGAGAACACGCCTTATTGTGGGATACATGGAGATAACATGGTTGATTGTCTTGTAGTGAGATCCCCAACGAGTATCACATGGTCTTCCAATACCCATTTCTTTATTCAAACCCATCCCGGTTTCTACTTCTTCCAACTCTAAGGCAACAATAAGTTCCTCAGCTTGAGCTATTCGAAGCATTCTCATCTTTTTACAAGAATAGCCTAGAACATTTAGCGAACATGAAAACTGTTGAAAGAACCAATTACAATCACCACTCTCCTTTGCAACAAAAAAAGAGTTAATTGTAGTTGATGGGCAAAGCAATGGACATAATAGGCGGAGACTCATCCATAATTAGTTTCTTTAGGCCATTAGCAATACCTTTCATATTACTAGCCACATCATATCCTTGCCCATGGACCATTGCAAAGCTCAAATTGTATGTCATAAGCATGTCCTCAATTGCAGCTTTAAGTGTCAAAGAGGAAGTGTCTTCAACATGGGCCAGACCAAGAAATATCACAACTGTCCTTCCTTTCTTATCCACATAACGCAAGCAAACAGCTAGTTGTTGTAACATCCCAAATTTTCAATTTGGAATGTTATACATTAGATCATCATTGCATATCATATTTTATTGCATTTTGGCTTGATCCTAGGAATTCTACACAACTCAAGGACCCACAGAGAGAGTTGGGGATTTCGTTAATTTCATATTTGAGTTTTCTCAAAAGTTGAAAATAGGATCATTTGATTTTATCTATTTTATCTTCAATTATTTCTATTATAAAAATAAGATAGAGGGAATAACATGACTTTCCCAAAATAAAGAAGTATTGAGGATTTAATTAAAAAATCAAATAAGATTTTATTTTGGAGTTTATCGCTGTTTTATTTGAATTTAGGAAAAATGCGCGTTTTTCAAAATTGCATTTAGGCCCCAAATAAATGTTCACCTTGTTCGGCTTGATTTTAGAGGACTGGGGAAATTTATTTCGGGATTTTTGGAGTAAGTTTAGTATTTCTTTTAATTGTTTTTCTGCACGAAATGATTATTTAGAAAAACGCCAACCGACTTAACTGGGCCGTGTCCGACTAGGACACTTGGCCCGACCGACCTTTATAAGCGCCGGGAGCCCACCCGAGCCCACCCCAAACCCTAGCCCTACCCGAACCACCGCCGCCGCCGTCGGAGCCGCCGCCGCCCTGATCCGCGCCGCCGCCCGCTTCGCCGCCGCCCGCCTCGCCGCCGACCGCCGCCGCTGCCGACCCCGCCGCCGACCACCACCGACCCTGCCACCCTCATCGGAGTCCGCCGCCGCCGGAGGTAGCCACCAGATCCGCCGCCGGTTTTCGCCGGTTAACTGCCCGATTTTTCTTACAAAACCGCGGTTGTTTTTTTAATAGATCGGTTTATTTTATTTTCCCGGTTTAGTTATTTAGCGGACATTCATCCGTACGTTCTTTTAATGAACGGGTTTCGTCTTTTAGTCGTAGACAGCAAACGTTCGTTCGTTAGCTTGTTCGTCCATTTTTCTTTTTCTCGGATTTTCCGCGATTATTCCAGATGGCGATTTCTGATCCGATTTTCGTTTTAGTATAAGTTTTCGCTCGTTTATCGGAATCAGGCGATTCAAGCGCCTAGAGTTTCGTCTCGAAACCCTCTTTCCGTTTAACCAACTGAAACAAGTTTTTGCTACTGTAAAATTTGACTTAGGTCCAGATTAGTAAATGAAGCTTGTTTCTTTCACCGTTAGACTTTCGTTGCTTCGTTTGATTTGATTCTTTTTGCCAACCGGAGTTCTTAAGTTGAACTTTCTGGTTAGGTCTCTTATTTTAGTTTTACATGTGCATTAGTTGAGTGCTTATTGTATGCTTGTTTGTGTGCGATAGAGTACCCGGAGTGCGCCGCTTCCTACTTCGAATCTCTAGGTTTCACGGATCATCAGTAAGGCAAGTAACACTTTGATCATACCTCTTTACTACTCAGTTTAATTGCATTAGATCAATCCTCAAACAATTGCATGATTAGGATCTGATTAATATGTGGGTTTTGGGAAGTAGATGAGGTAGAACCTATTACTTGTCTTATTATCAAACCTTTGGGAGTTACTTCTATGTTTGCTTATATTTCTATGCTATGCTCGTAGACGTGGATTGGGTGAGTGAATCCATGACAGATGTGAGATTGTTAATTAATGGTTTATTTAAGGTGGCAACTTTAATACACATCTGGGTGGATTGAGGCACCTGGGGATCCCAGTGATTGCCTGTTTTTTTATGGACCGCCACCCAGGCTCAGAGGGATCATGAGATTATTCATGCTAGAAACTTCCGTGTGCAGCCGCAAGCTACTATGGGCTCTAGCATAGTTGATTAAGTCGTGTGAACTCTTACACTGGTAGACTAGCAGATGTAGGGGAAAGTAGGTGTAACTGTCTACCCATCATAAGGTGTAAACGCTTCTGAAAGACTATGTCTCGGTCATCCGTTTCTCAAACACCTTGTAGTGCGAGAATTCCAGCGGAGGAGATCGAGTCTTGTGGGGAAAAGTGCATAAACCTCTGCAGAGTGTATAAACTAATCATGGTTAGCCGTGTCCCCGGTTATGGACGTTTTGAGTATCTAGTACCTGAATTATCATGTGAATCTCATCATGTTACTTTAATTTAATTTGTTGGGTTTAATGATGATGTTTTATTGGGATTGAGTTGGGCGAACCTTCTCAATGTTTAACAACCACCATGATAGTTAAATAAAATTTATTCCTTTGTTGTAGGGAAAAATTGGCTTTATGCAAAACTGTAACCATAGAGCATTCCACTAGCCATATATGCATGTAGTGATAGCATTATTCTGTTCATTACTCTCTATGTGTTACATTGCCAGCATATTCCATGTGCTGACCCGTTTTCGAGCTGCAACGTTCATGTTGCAGACTTTTCAGACGACGAGTAAGGTGCCTTAGGTCGTGGTCTTATACTCAGTGATGCCGTTGGAGTTGATGGACTCACTTATCTTCCAAGCCCTCCGCTGTTATCGCTATTAGATGGCCTTAAGCCATATTCATTGTAATAAGTTCTCTTTTGAGACATTCGATGTAATAAGTGTGTGATTGCTACTCTATTATAAATCCTTCAAGTACTGTGCGTGTCAGCATTACCGATCCAGGGATGACACTGAAGCACAAAGATCATACTGTTTGAGGTTTGGTCGCTACGAGATGGTATCAGAGCACACGCTGACTGTAAGACACGACCACTAAGCTAAAGCCCTAGATCACTACTCTCTTCTCATTTTCTGACTCCTCATCTTTTCTACTCTTTTAGGATGGCGGATGCAAGGAACAAGTTCACGCAACCAGATGAAGATACGCTCTTTGGATGCCACTTGAAGGAAGTCACTAAGTACCTGAACATCGGAGTACCTAGTTTCACCGGGACCTACATCGCCACTTTACCCGAAGAGGAGCGCTGGATGATTCAAGTTCAAGTACTAGGAAGAACGTTCATGCCCGTCACTGAACCCATAGAGTTCTCCTTCGATGCACCAACCCGGAGTCTAGGAAAGAGCATGGTGGCCCACATCACCATGGGGCGCATTGGAGAAGTTTACCAAAAGGATCTCAAGGATACTCTCTACCAGATTTGTGGGCGCCGAGATGAGCAATGGGAGATGATCAGTACCAGGAAGGATAGATCAATTGCAACTTTTATCCAGGAGTTAAACCAGCACATTCATCGCTAGGAGAACCAGATGTGCGCAGGCATGATAGATCTAAAGAAAGCATTGACCAAGATCATGGAGCTGGAAGAAGAACTCAAGTCTACACGCGATGGATATGAGGAGGAAATGACAACACTCGTGGAGAAGAATGATGAACTGAAGAAGAAGCTAAAAGTATTCATGGGATTTCCCGCGACAGGAGGAGAAGACGATGATTGCACTTGCCCGGAGAACTACATCATCATCGATGACACCGACTCGGACCTAGACGATAGCGATGATGAATTTGTTGATGAAGCTGGAGCAGATATCATGGAGTCTTCGACCAATCAATTTTTCTAGTTGACCACCATAACAATAGTAGTATTTCCCCCATGTATATAGTATAGTCCGAGCACTTTTGTAACGATAGTTAGACCGTTGTATGCCCTTGTTTGAATTGATTGAAGTGATATTGTTTGCTTTTGTCTCATGTGCATATGGGTAGTGTTTTCCCTCTAGACCTCATTCTATTCTATATTCTCATCTTTTCTAAACCCTCAGATGCCTCCAAGACGTGACAATGGATTTGCTTTCCCACCAGAGCTCACTCAGTTGATCCAGCAGCAGAATGCATTGATGCAGATTCTAGTCCAGAATCAGAATCAGGGGAACAAGAACAACAACAACCCACCACCACCACCACCTGTTGATCACTTAGCCCGTTTCTTGAGGCTGAACCCGCCGGTGTTCTCCAGTAGCACCGAGCCGATAGTTGCAGATGATTGGCTCCGCAAGACAGGAAGGGAGTTGACTGATGTCTACTACACAACCTTCTTCTTGTAGACGTTGTTGGGCCTGCAAGTGCACAGGTTTGTACGGCAGTAGCAAATTTCCCTCAAGTGGATGACCTAAGGTTTATCAATCCGTAGGAGGCGTAGGATGAAGATGGTCCCTCTCAAACAACCCTGCAACCAAATAACAAAGAGTCTCTTGTGTCCCCAACACACCCAATACAATAGTAAATTGTATAGGTGCACTAGTTCGGCGAAGAGATGGTGATACAAGTGCAAAATAGATAGTAGATAAAGGTAATTGTAATCTGAAATTATAAAAACAGCAAGGTAACAAGTGGACAAAATGAGTGTAAACGGTATTGCAATGATAGGAAACAAGGCCTAGGGTTCATACTTTCACTAGTGCAAGTTCTCTCAACAATAATAACATAGATAGATCATATGACAATCCCTCAACATGCAACAAAGAGTCACTCCAAAGCCACTAATAACAGAGAACAAACAAAGAGATTATGGTAGGGTACGAAACCACCTCAAAGTTATTCTTTCGGATCAATCTATTCAAGAGTTTGTACTAGAATAACACCTTAAGACACAAATCAACCAAAACCCTAATGTCACCTAGATACTCCATTGTCACCTCAAGTATCCGTGGGCATGATTATACGATATGCATCACACAATCTCAGATTCATCTATTCAACCAACACAAAGTACTTCAAAGAGTGCCCCAAAGTTTCTACTGGAGAGTCAAGAACGTGTGCCAACCCCTATGCATAGGTTCATGGGCGGAACCCGCAAGTTGGTCACCAAAACATACATCAAGTGGCACATGATATCCCATTGTCACCATAGATAAGCACGGCAAGACATACATCAAGTGTTCTCATAAAAGACTCAATCCGATAAGATAACTTCAAAGGGGAAACTCAATTCATCACAAGAGAGTAGAGGGGGAGAAACATCATAAGATCCAACTACAATAGCAAAGCTCGGGATACATCAAGATCGTGCCATAGAGGGAACACGAGAGAGAGAGGGAGATCAAACACATAGCTACTAGTACATACCCTCAGCCTCGAGGGTGAACTACTCCCTCCTCGTCATGGATAGTGACGGGATGATGAAGATGGCCACCGATGAAGGATCCCCTCTCCGGCAGGGTGCCGGGAAGGGCTCCCGAGAGGTTTCTGGTGGCTACAGAGGCTTGCGGTGGTGGAACTCCCGATCTATCTTGATATTCGATAGTTTTAGGGTACATAGGGTTATATAGGCGAAAGAAGTCGGTCGGGGGGTGCTCGAGGGGTCCACGAGACAGGGGGCCGCACCCTGTAGGGGGGGGGGAGGCGCCCCCTATCTCCTGGGCTCCTCGAGTATCTTCTGACTTGATCTCCAAGCCTCCAGGATGATATTCTTCCAAAAAATCATGATGCCGAAGGTTTCATTACGTTTGGACTCCCTTTGATATTCCTTTTCTTCGAGATACTGAAACAGGCAATAAAACAGCAATATGGGTCGGGCCTCCGGTTAATAGGTGAGTCCCAAAAGTAATATAAAAGTGTATAATAAAGCCCATAATCATTCAAAACAGATAATAATATAGCATGAATGCTTCATAAATTATAGATACGTTGGAGACATATCAGCATCCCCAAGCTTAATTCCTACTCGTCCTCGAGTAGGTTAATGATAAAAGAAAGAATTTATGAAGTGTGAATGCTAGAAGGTGCGCAAGTTTGATCAATGATAATTTCAATCACCTTTACTAGCATCATTATATGTCATAATAGTAGTTCATCTCATAAAACTTTTCACGAACTAGTAACAAGCAATTCACATGTTAAAGCATAGACCATAAACTTTCTTGAAAACTAGCAAACTTCATTCTTAGTCATCAAACAATTGCAATTCAGCTTACTTTCAGGAAGAGTCTATGTCAGAGCTTTGGTTTAGCAAACTTCACATACTCAACTATCATATAGTATTCTACAATTGCTAACACCCACACAATACTTGTGGTTATGAAGTTTTAATCAGACACAGAGAAAGATTGGGGCTTATAATGTTGCCTCCAAACGTATTCACCTTTGGGTGATGTCAACAATAATAGTTCATGCTAACGTACATCCAATTGGATATATATATCAGGATCACCCTAACACAAAGTGCTTGCCAAAGGATAAAATGAAAAAGGGAAAGGTGAAGATCACCTTGACTCTTGCATAAAGTAAAATACATAAAGTAAAAGATAGGCCCTTCGCAGAGGGAAGCAGAGGTTGTCATGCGCTTTTAGTGTTGGATACACAAAATCTTAATGCGAAAGAACGTCACTTTATATTGCCCCTTGTATATGGACCTTTATTATGCAGTCCGTCGCTTTTATTGCTTCCATAACAAGTTCGTACAAAGCTTATTTTCTCCACACTAATAAGTCATGCATATTTAGAGAGCAATTTTTATTGCTTGCACCGATGATAACTTACTTGAAGGATCTTACTCAATCCATATGTAGGTATGGTGGACTCTCATGGCAAAAACTAGGTTTAAGGATATTTGGAAGCACAAGTAGTATCTCTACTTGGTGCTAGGAATGTTTGGCTAGCATGAGGGGGAAAGGCAAGCTCAACATGTTTGAATGATCCATGACAATATACTTTAACTGAGATGTGAGAAAACATAACCCATTACGTTGTATTCCTTGTCCAACATCAACTCTTTAGCATGTCATACATAATGAGTGCTCACAATTATAAAAGATGTCTACGATAATATATTTATATGTGAAATCTCTCTTCCTTCAATATTCTTTCATGAATTGTTCAAATGACTAATACAATGCTTGCTAACCGTCAATAAATTTACAAACTCTACTTCATAGATGTGAAGTCATTACTCCCCATGGGATAAGAAAATGAGGCATATATAATTTCAGATTTATGACAATCAACTCATTCAACAATTTACTCATAGGGTATAAGTGAAGCACACGAGTAAATGAAAAGCTACTCCAAAAAGATATAAGTGAAGATCAATGAGTAGCTAAATAATTATGCAACTATGTGAAGACTATCTCTCATTAAAGAATTTCAGATCTTGGTATTCTATTCAAACAGCAAGCAAAACAAAATAAAATGACGATGCAAGGATAGCACAACTCATGTGAAGAAGCAAAAACTTAGGCTCAACCGATACTAACCGATAGTGGTTGAAGAAGAAAGGTGGGATGCCTACTGGGCCATCTCCAAGCTTAGATGCTTGAGACTTCTTGAAATAATATCTTGGGGTGCCTTGGGCATCCCCAAGCTTGAGCTTTTGTGTCTCCTTAATTCCTTTCATATCATGGTTTCTCTTCTTTTTATCAAAAGCTTCATTCACTACAAACTCAACAAGAACTCGTGAGATCGGTTAGTATAAACCAATGCAAAACCTTATCACTTTCTACTGTAACAAATCACTAAAATTATTGTTCAACATTGCATACTAAATGCCTCTGCATATTTAATACTCCTATCCTCAAATAGAATCATTAAACAAGCAAACATACGCAAACAATGCAAACATAACAGCAATCTGCCAAAACAGTACAGTCTGTAAAGAATGCAAGAGTATCAATACTTCCCTGACTCCAAAAATTATGAACTAAAATTCCCACTGTAATAAATTTACCAGATCTTAATATTAAAAAAGATTCAACATTATACCATTCTCTTACTTTTCTATTGAATTTTTGCAA
The DNA here is from genome assembly GCF_002162155.2 of Triticum dicoccoides. NCBI lineage: Eukaryota > Viridiplantae > Streptophyta > Magnoliopsida > Poales > Poaceae > Triticum > Triticum dicoccoides. The sequence goes on from NC_041385.1 coordinate 715,460,753, forward strand.
CAGCGGTAAACTTTCTGTTTTCAAACAGCAACATGTAAACTAGCAGAATAAGCATGGCAAAGGCTATCCTTGAAATTTTTATTGAAACTAAAGATGCAAAACATTATTCTAAATAACAGAAAGCAAACACTAACAAAATAAAATGATGCTCCAAGCAAAACATATATCATGTGGCGAATAAAAATATAGCTCCAAGTAAAGTTACCGATGAACGAAGACGAAAGAGGGGATGCCTTCCGGGGCATCCCCAAGCTTAGGCTCTTGGTTGTCCTTGAATATTACCTTGGGGTGCCTTGGGCATCCCCAATCTTAGGCTCTTGCCACTCCTTATTCCATAGTCCATTGAATCTTTACCCAAAACTTGAAAACTTCAACCACACAAAACTCAAACAAAACTCGTAAGCTCCGTTAGTACAAGAAAATAAAACCACCACTTAGGTACTGTAATGAACTCATTATAAATTCATATTGGTGTAAAACCTAATGTATTCCAACTTCTATATGGTTCATACCACTTAATACTAGCCATAGATGCATCAAAATAAGCAAACAACACAATGAAAACAGAATCTGTCAAAAACAGAACAGTCTGTAGTAATCTGTATCAAACGCATACCTCTGGAACTCAAAAAATACTGAAATAAATTGGTGGACCTTAGGAATTTGTCTATTAAACATCTTAAAAAGAAATCAACCTAAAATCACTCTCCAGTAAAAAATGGCAGCTAATCTCGTGAGCGCAAAAGTTTCTGTTTTTTACAGCAAGATCACATAAACTTCACCCAAGCCTTCCCAAAGGTTCTACTTGGCACTTTATTGAAACAAAAGCTATAAAACAAGATTAATATAGTAGAATAATCATGTGGACAAAAAAACAGTAAGGATAAATATTGGGTTGTCTCCCAACAAGCGCTTTTCTTTAATGCCTTTTTAGCTAGGCATGATGATGGCAATGATGCTCACATAAAAGATAAGAATTGAAACATAAAGAGAGCATCATGAAGAATATGACTAGCACATTTAATCCTAACCCACTTCCTATGCATAGGGATTTTGTGAGCAAACAACTTATGGGAACAATAATCAACTAGCATAGGAAGGTAAAACAAGCATAGTTTCAAAATTTTAAGCACATAGAGAGGAAACTTGACAGTATTGCAATTCCTACAAGCATATGTTCCTCCCTCATAATAATTTTCAGTAGAATCATGAATGAATTCAACAATATAACCAGCACCTAAAGCATTCTGTTCACTATCTACAAGCATAGAAAATTTACTACTCTCCACATAAGCAAAACTCTTCTCATGAATAGTAGTGGGAGCAAACTCAAAATAATAACTATCATGTGAAGCATAATCCAATTGAAAACTAAAATCATGATGAAAAGATTCATGGTTATCATTATTCTTAATAGCATACAAGTCATCACAATAATCATCATAGATAGCAACTTTGTTCTCATAATCAATTGGAACCTCTTCCGAAATAGTGGAATCATCACTAAATAAAGTTGACACTCTTCCAAATCCACTTTCATGTTCATCACAATAAGATTAAACATCCTCCAAAATAGTGGGATCACTACTTCCTAAAGTTGACACTCTTCCAAACCCACTTTCATCAATATAATCATCATAAATAGGAGGCATGCTTTCATCATAATAAATATTCTCATCAAAACTTGGAGGACTAAAAATATCATAATCATCAAACATAGCTTCCCCAAGATTGTGGCTTTGCATATCATTAGCATCATGGATATTCAAGGAATTCATACTCACAACATTGCAATCATGCTCGTCATACAAAGATATAGTACCAAACATTCTAATGCATTCTTCTTCTAGCACTTGAGCACAGTTTTCCCTTCCATCATACTCACGAAAGATATTAAAAAGACGAAGCGTATGAGACAAACTCAACTCCATTTTTTTCTGTAGTTTTCCTTTATAAACTAAACTAGTTATAAAACAAGAAACAAAAAGATTTGATTGCAAGATCTAAAGATATACCTTCAAGCACTCACCTCCCCAGCAATGGCGCTAGAAAAGAGCTTAGTTGACGGGGTGTGAATGCCGTTCACCTAGCCTCCCCGGCAACAGCGCCAGAAAAGAGCTTGATGTCTACTAGACAACCCTCTTCTTGTAGACATTGTTGGGCCTGCAAGTGCACAGGTTTGTAGGACAGTAGCAAATTTCCCTCAAGTGGATGACCTAAGGTTTACCAATCCGTAGGAGGCGTAGGATGAAGATGGTCTCTCTCAAACAACCCTGCAACCAAATAACAAAGAGTCTCTTGTGTCCCTAATACACCCAATATAATAGTAAATTGTATAGCTGCACTAGTTCGGCGAAGAGATGGTGATACAAGTGCAAAATAGATAGTAGATAAAGGTAATTGTAATCTGAAATTATAAAAACAGCAAGGTAACAAGTGGAAAAAATGAGCGTAAATGGTATTGCAATGATAGGAAACAAGGCCTAGGGTTCATACTTTCACTAGTGCAAGTTCTCTCAACAATAATAACATAGATAGATCATATGACAATCCCTCAACATGCAACAAAGAGTCACTCCAAAGCCACTAATAGCGGAGAACAAACAAAGAGATTATGGTAGGGTACGAAACCACCTCAAAGTTATTCTTTCAGATCAATCTATTCAAGAGTTCGTCCTAGAATAACACCTTAAGACACAAACCAACCAAAACCCTAATGTCACCTAGATATTCCATTGTCACCTCAAGTATCCGTGGGCATGATTATACGATATGCATCACACAATCTCAGATTCATCTATTCAACCAACACAAAGTACTTCAAAGAGTGCCCCAAAGTTTCTACCGGAGAGTCAAGAACGTGTGCCAACCCCTATGCATAGGTTCATGGGGGGAACCCGCAAGTTGGTCACCAAAACATACATCAAGTGGCACATGATATCCCATTGTCACCACAGATAAGCATGGCAAGACATACATCAAGTGTTCTCATAAAAGACTCAATCCGATAAGATAACTTCAAAGGGGAAACTTCAATTCATCACAAGGGAGTAGAGGGGGAGAAACATCATAAGATCCAACTACAATAGCAAAGCTTGGGATACATCAAGATCGTGCCATAGAGGGAACACGAGAGAGAACACGGGAGAGACAGAGATCAAACACATAGCTACTGGTACATACCCTCAGCCTCGAGGGTGAACTACTCCCTCCTCGTCATGGATAGCGCAGGGATGATGAAGATGGCCATCGGTGAAGGATCCCTCCTCCGGCAGGGTGCCGGGAAGGGCTCCCGAGAGATTTCTGGTGGCTACAGAGGCTTGCGGCGGCGGAACTCCCGATTTATCTTG
>NC_041385.1:715464294-715528486 GCF_002162155.2 Triticum dicoccoides
AGGGGTTTATGATTCAGGGGACTGCGCCCTGTAGGGGGGGCGCGCCCCTATCTCCTGGGCTCCTCGAGTATCTTCTGACTTGATCTCCAAGCCTCCAGAATGATATTCTTCCAAAAAATCACGATGCCGAAGGTGTCATTCCGTTTGGACTCCGTTTGATATTCCTTTTCTTTGAAATACTGAAACAGGCAATAAAACAACAATATGGGCTGGGCCTCCGGTTAATAGGTTAGTCCCAAAAGTAATATAAAAGTGTATAATAAAGCCCATAATCATTCAAAACAGATAATAATATAGCGTGAATGCTTCATAAATTATAGATACGTTGGAGACATATCATTGACCACTACAGGATGCATAGATGCGGAGAAGGTGCGTTTTGCCGCACATCAGCTAGATGGACCCGCAGCATCATGGCGGGAGAATTTCACAGCCACTTATCCTATCGACACTGTCACATGGGACCAGTTTCAACAGGCTTTCCATACTGCCCATGTTTCAGCAGGAGCTATGGCCATGAAGAAGCGTGAGTTTCGCAACTTGAACGAAGGAGGACGTACAGTTGGTCAGTATGTGGATGACTTTAGTAAGCTAGCATGTTATGCCCCAGATGACGTTGCCACGGATGCAGCTAAGCAGGAGAAGTTTCTGGAAGGACTGAATGATGAGCTGAGCATGCAGTTGATGATAGAAAGTTTCAACAACTACCAGGAGTTGGTAGATATAGCTCTCATGATTGAAGGGAAGAAGCAACAGATTGACAACCGCAAGAGGAAGTATGGACAAGGGAAGTAGAATTCTGGAGCTCAGCAGAAACCTCGTTTTACCCCGAATTCGGGAGGACATTTTCAGCATACCCATGGAGGAGGGAGTTTGCACAATCATAGTGGCCCCAAGAATGGTAATGGGAATGGAGGAAGCAATGGCCATAACCGCACCAACCCATCCACCCCAGCCAAGAGGGATCTGAGCCAAGTCACTTGCTATAAGTGTCAGAAGACTAGACATTATGCCAATGAATGTCCTGAAGCTAAGAATGGAAATGGCAATGGAAGCTCTGGGAAGAAGCCGAACCCTTTCAACAGGGGACAGGTGAACCACGTTAACGTGGAGGAGGTTGAAGCCCAGCCAGATGTAGTAATAGGTAAGTTTTTGGTTAAGTCATTTACTGCAATCGTTCTTTTTGATACTGGTGCATTGCATTCATACATATCAAGGGGATTCGTGGATAAGTATAAACTGCCCACCAAAGTTCTTAGAACACCTATGTTAGTAAGCTCACCAGGAGCGGAGTATATGGCTAGTGAAGGATGTTTTCAAGTGCCATGGAGCATAGGTCGGCATGTTTTCCCCTCGGATTTAATCATTTTGGAATCGCAAGGTTTGGATGTGATTCTGGGTATGGATTGGCTATCGATGTATGGATGAAACATCGATTGCGCCAGTAAGTCGATTTTGCTTACCACCCCAGAAGGAAGAAGGATCAAGTATGTATCACGGCATGAACCAAAGAGGACACAAGTAAATTCCTTATCAGGAGTTGTACAGGAGGAAGTACCAGTGGTGAAGGATTTCCCCGATGTATTTTCGGAAGAGTTGCCAGGCATGCCACCAGATAGAGACATTGAGTTTTTGATTGAGCTTTTGCCAAGCACCGGGCCAATATCTAAGAGACCGTACAGGATGCCTGCACAGGATTTGGAGAAAATTAAAAAGCAGATTAAGGAGCTACTGGATAAAGGTTATATTCGCCCAAGTTCTTCACCTTAGGGATCACCAGTGCTTCTAGTGGAGAAGAAGGATGGATCATTAAGGATGGTTGTTGATTATCGAGGATTGAATGAAGTGACAATCAAGAACAAGTACCCACTACCAATGATCAATGACTTGTTTGACCAATTGCAAGGAGCTAAGGTATTTTCCAAGATCGATTTGCGATCAGGATACCACCAGTTGAAGATTCGAGAGCAGGATATACCTAAGACGGCTTTTACCACCAGGTACGGGTTGTATGAGTATACCGTTATGTCATTTGGTCTGACTAATGCACCTGCCTATTTCATGAATATGATGAACAAGGTGTTTAGGGAGTTTCTGGATAAGTTTGTCATGGTGTTCATTGATGATATTCCGGTCTACTCAAAGAATGAAGAAGAGCATAAGGAGCATTTGCGATTGGTACTTGGGAAGCTCAGAGAACATCAGTTATACGCCAAGTTCAGCAAGTGTGAATTTTGGTTGGAGGAAGTTGGATTCCTTGGACATGTTATATCCGGAGAAGGAATAGCAGTAGACCCCACCAAAGTTGCCACTATGACAAATTGGGTAGCCCCAACAACAGTTGGAGAGATTCGGAGTTTTCTTGGACTCGTGGAATACTATCGGAGGTTCATTGAGAATTTCTCGAAAATTGCGAAGCCCATGACGGAGTTGTTGAAGAAGGATACCAAATTCAAATGGACTAATGAATGTGAGGCTAGTTTCCAGGAGTTGAAGAAAGTTTGGTTACGTCACCCGTGTTGATTCTGCTAGATCAGCGCAAGGATTATAAGATGTATTGCGGCGCTTCACGTCGAGGACTTGGAGCAATGCTTATGCAGGAGGGAAAAGTTGTTTCGTATGCCTCATGACAGCTTAAGCCTCATGAGTTGAATTATGCTACACATGATTTGGAGTTAGCAGCCGTTGTGCATGCATTGAAGACTTGGAGACATTTTCTCATCGAGAATCATTGTGAGGTGTACACGGATCACAAGATTTTGAAGTACATCTTCACACAGAAGGAGTTGAATCTCAGGCAAAGGAGATGGTTGGAGCTCATCAAGGATTATGATATGAGATTGCATTATCACCCAGGAAAGGCTAACGTAGTAGCCGATGCGTTGAGCCGCAAGAGCCATGTCAACACGCTCATGACTGGAGAGTTACCGAAGGAGTTAGCCGAGGATCTTCGCGAGCTATGTTTGGAGATAGTTCCGAGAGGCTATGTAGCAGCATTGGAGATTCAGTCTACCTTGATGGATAAGATAAGAAAAGCTCAGAAGACTGACGAGGAAATTTCCGCCATAAAGGAGAAAATGAGCAAGGGAAAAGCTAAAGGATTCCGTGAGGATGAGCACGATACCTTATGGTTTGAAGATCGCGTTTATGTGCCTAATGATCCGGAGATCAGGAAGTTGATTCTGCAAGAGGCCCATGATTCGCCGTACTCGATTCACCCAGGAAATACCAAGATGTATCTGGATTTGAAGGACACTCTCTGGTGGACCAGAATGAAGAAGGATATTGCGGAATATGTAGCAGTTGGTGATGTATGTCATAGAGTAAAGGCAGAGCATCAGAAGCTAGCAGGATTGCTACAACCATTGCCAATACCCGAATGGAAGTGGGATAAGCTAGGCATGGATTTTATCACAGGATTGCCCAGGACTCGTACAGGCTATGATTCAATATGGGTTGTAGTCGATCGTTTGACGAAGGTAGCTCATTTCATCCCTGTGAAGACCACTTACACCAGTGCTAAGTTGGCAAAGATATACATGACCAGGATCGTATGTTTGCATGTAGTTCCAAGGAGCATCGTGTCAGATAGAGGAACCCAGTATACCTCAAAGTTTTGGAATCAGTTGCGCGAAACTTTGGGTACCAGGCTAGAGTTCAGTACAGCCTTTTCATCCGCAGACAAATGGACAGACCGAAAGAGTCAATCAGATTCTGGAGGACATGTTGAGAGCTTGTGCGCTAGATTATGGATCTAGTTGGGACGAGATTTGCCATATGCAGAGTTCTCTTACAACAACAGTTATCAATCCAGTTTGAAGATGGCCCCTTTCAAAGCTTTGTACGGAAGGAGGTGTAGGACACCATTGTTATGGGACGAAGTTGGAGACCGCCAGTTGTTTCGACCAGATTTGATTAAGGAGTCTGAACAGAAGGTGAAATTGATTCGCGACAGGCTCAAGGTAGCCTAGTCCAGGCACAAGAGCTATGAAGATTCTAAACACAAGGAGACAGTTTACGAAGTCGGAGACAGAGTTTATCTTCGAGTGTCCCCACTTAGAGGAGTTAATCGCTTGGGAGTTAAGGGAAAGTTAGCGCCACGTTTTGTGGGGCCATACAAAGTTTTGGAACGTATGAGAGAAGTTGCTTACAAGTTGGAATTGCCCGAAGGATTGTCAGGAGTTCATGATGTGTTCCACGTTTCCCAGTTGAAGAAGTGCCACGCAGAGATGGCTGATATACGGCTGAGAGATACAGTGCCGCTGGAAGCGATCCAGTTGGATAGTGATTTGACCTATGAGGAGAAACCAGTCAAGATTCTCGAGTTTGCTAGTCGAGTCACGCGCAGCAAGGTTATCAAGTTTTGCAAAGTTCGATGGAGCCACCATACTGAAGATGAAGCCACCTGGGAGCGAGAGGAAGATCTACTGAAGGACCACCCTCACCTATTTTCTAGCCAATCCGAATCTCGAGGGCGAGATTCATCTTAAGGGGGGTAGGTTTGTTACATCCCAAATTTTTAATTTGGAATGTTATACATTAGATCATCAGTGCATATCATATTTTATTGCATTTTGGCTTGATCCTAGGAATTCTACACAACTCAAGGACCCACGGAGAGAGTTGGAGATTTTGTTATTTTCATATTTGAGTTTTCTCAAAATTTGAAAATAGGATCATTTGATTTTATCTATGTTATCTTCAATTATTTCTATTATAAAAATAAGAGAGAGGGAATAAAATGACTCTCCAAAAATAAAGAAATATTTATGATTTAATAAAAAAATCAAATAAGATTTTATTTTGGAGTTTATCGCTGTTTTATTTGAATTTAGGAAAAATGCGTGTTTTTCCAAATTGCATTTAGGCCCCAAATAAATGTTCATCTTGTCTGGCTTGATTTTAGAGGATGGGGAAAATTTATTTCGGGATTTTTGGAGTCCGTTTAGTATTTATTTTAAATGTTTTTTGTGCGAAATTATTATTTAAAAAAACGCGAACCGACCTAACCGTGGCATGTCCGACTAGGACCTTGGCCCGGCTGGCCTTTATAAGCGCCGGGAGGCCACCCTGAGCCCACCCCAAACCCTAGCCCCGCCCGAACCACCACCGCCGCCCCGATCCGCGTCGCCGCCCGCTTCGCCGCCGCCCGCCTCGCCGCCGACCGCCGCTGCCGCCTCGCCGCCGACCGCCGCCGCCCTCGCCGGAGTCCGCCGCCGCCGACCGCCGCCGCCCTCGCCGGAGTTCGTCGTTGCCGACCGCCGCCGCCCTCGCCGGAGTCCGTCGCCGCCAGAGGTAGCCACCAGATCCGCCGCCGGTTTTCGCCGGTTAACCGCCCGATTTTTCTTACAAAACCGTGGTTATTTTTTTAATAGATTGGTTTTTATTTTTTTCCGGTTTAGTTATTTAGCGGACGTTCGTCCGTACGTTCGATTAACGAACAGTTTTCATCTTTTAGTCACAGACAGCGAACGTTCATTCGTTAGCCTGTTCGTCCGTTTTTCTTTTTCTCGGATTTTCCGCGATTATTCCAGATCGTGATTTGTGATCCGATTTTCATTTTAGTATAACTTTTCGCTCATTTATCGAAATCAGGCGATTCAAGCGCCTAGAGTTTCGTCTCGAAACCCTCTTTCGGTTTAACCAACTCAAATAAGTTTTTGCTACTGTAAAATTTGACTTAGGTCCAGATTAGTAAACTAAGCTTGTTTCTTTCGCCGTTTGACTTTCGTTGCTTCGTTTCATTTGATTCTTTTTGCCAACTGGAGTTCTTAAGTTAAACTTTCTGGTTAGGTCTCTTATTTGAGTTTTACCTGTGCATTAGTTGAGTGCTTATTGTATGCTCATTTGTTTATGATAGAGTACCCGGAGTGCGCCGCTTGCTACTTCGAATCTCTAGGTTTCACGGATCATCAGCAAGGCAAGTAACACTTTGATCATACCTCTTTACTACCCGGTTTTATAGCATTGGATCAATCCTCAAACAATTGCATGATTAGGATCTGATTAATATGTGGGTTTTGGGAAGTAGATGAGGTAGAACCTATTACTTGTCTTATTATCAAACCTTTGGGAGTTACTTCTATGTTTGCTTATATTGCTATGCTATGCTCGTAGACGCGGATTGGGTGAGTGAATCCATTACAGATGTGAGATTGTTAATTAATAGTTTATTTAAGGTGGCAACTTTAATACACATCTGGGTGGATTGAGGCACCTGGGGGTCCCAGTGATTGCCTGTTTTTTTTGTGGACTGCCACCCAGGCTCAAAGGGATCATGAGATTATTCATGCTAGAAACTTCCGTGTGCAGCCACAAGCTACTATGGGCTCTAGCATAGTTGATTAAGTCATGTGAACTCTTATAGTGGTAGACTAGCAGATGTAGGGGAAAGTAGGTGTAACTGTCTACCCATCATAAGGTGTAAACACTTCTGAAAGACTATGTCTTGGTCATCCATTTCTCAAACACCTTGTAGTGCGAGAATTCCAGCGGAGGAGATCGAGTCTTGTGAGGAAAAGTGCACAAACCTCTGCAGAGTGTATAAACTAATCATGGTTAGCCGTGTCCCCGGTTATGGATGTTTTGAGTATCTAGTACCTGGATTATCATGTGAATCTCATCATGTTACTTTAAATTAATTTGTTGGGTTTAATGATGATGTTTAATTGGGATTGAGTTGGGTGAACCTTCTCAATGTTTAACAACCACCATGATAGTTAAATAAAATTTATTTCTTTGTTGTAGGAAAAAATTGGCTTTATGCAAAACTGTAACCATAGAGCATTCCACCAGCCATATATGCATGTAGTGATAGCATTATTCTGTTCATTACTCTCTATGTGTTACATTGCCAGCATATTCCATGTGCTGACCCGTTTTCGTGCTGCAACGTTCATGTTGCAGACTTTTCAGACGACGAGTAAGGTGGCTTAGGTCATGGTCTTATACTCAGTGATGCCGCTGGAGTTGATGGACCCACTTATCTTCCAAGCCTTCCGCTGTTATCGCTATTAGTTGGCCTTAAGCCATATTCATTGTAATAAGTTCTCTTTTTAGACATTCGATGTAATAAGTGTGTGATTGCTACTCTGTTATAAATCCTTCAAGTACTGTGCGTGTCAGCATTACCGATCCAGGGATGACACTGAAGCACAAAGATCAGACTGTTTGAGGTCTGGTCGATACAGTTGTTCATTCTGGTACATATCACTTGACTCATCTGCAAGTATTGCAAAATGTCCACCATCAAGATCTTTATTGAGTAGTTTAGTAGTCAATTAGGCACAACACTTGATCAACTCTTGTTGTATATCATGGCAAGTCATCTTACAGTTTTGTGGAGCATTCTTTAGAACCACCCTATCAACCTCTTCAAAGTTTCCTGCTAGCCAATTTAGAAGCTCATGAAAAATTCCTTTATTTAGTGAGTCATCACTTTCATCATGCCCTCTAAATGCCAAACCTTGGTGCAATAGGAATCTCAAACACTTGAGTGTCCATGTCACACAGAGCTTATATAGAGCCTTGTACTATGTGGTGTTTGAAGCAATGGACTCCCTAACTGATGTTGTAGGTGTAGTGAACATATCATATTTTTCTTGAGCTTCAGCGTGAGCACTACTAACAGCACCAATATGCCTCTTCAATCTTGCTTTCATGTTCCAATTATTAAATGCACCATTCACAAATGCATCTCCTCTGGGACTTTTAGTTTTATCCTTGAACAAGTAGCAAACAAAGCAGAAAGCAACCTCTTCTTGCACACTATACTCAAGCCACTTATGATCCTTAAACCAAGTAGGGCAAAAGCGACGAGGATGTCCACTAAAATCTCTGATCTCAAACTTATGATCCTTTGGTTGACAAGCACCCAAGTCAATGTATCTCCTTCTAACTCTATCCTGGTCATTGGCTTGATACGAAGATATGGGAAGTCGCTTCCCAGGATCACGTTCCAGAGCTGCCAAATCTGCTTCAAATTGGGCCACATATTCATCATCTTCATTGACCGCTTCATCATCTTCTACAATTGGGGTTGTCTCTCTCTCTGGTTGCGGAGCTTCGTCATGTGTTTGCACTAGTGCTAGCTCCAGATTGCTCTCAACCTCAACGGAAAGAGGAGTTGGTGTGGATGTAGAAGTTAGTTTCCTTTTCTTTGAAGATTTGTCCCACATGTCAAATATGCTAACATCCTTCTTCTTCATCTACATCACAATCACATAAATAAAATAGAAATTAGTGAAAGATGAAGACAACGAAATTGTTGCAATTTCAGTTTACTGCATTTTCCTTTCCCCTACCGCAATTTTGTTTTGCATTCAAGTTTTCTGCCTTTGTTGGCTGTTTTTCTCTACAAGTAGAAATCATGTGCCTTTGATGATCTTATGTAGCAAATGAATCAAGTTCAGTTTCAATCACTGAATAATATTTAGATTTGTTAGAAACGGCAAAACAGAGGGAAATAATAGATGCAAACTGTTGGGGAATGGAGGCCGGACTGACCTGCTGGCTGATGGATGGCGCTGTCGCCGCACCGGGGAGGCCGGAGGCGGTGGAGCCGCGAAGGGCGGGCGCTGCGACTGCCGCCGCGCTGGGGAGGACGGAGCCAGACTGGCGGAGCTGCGGAGAAGAGGGACGGACGCCGGAGGCAGAGGGTAGGGAAGGGACCGAGGGAGATGGCCGGCACTGGGGGAAGTGGGTAACCGAGGGAGGAGAAGGCTGGCTGCCGGCCGGACCTAGAGTCGCTCGCTGCCGCCAGAGCCTTCGGGTAGCGCTAGGTTTGGGGGAAAAGGATAGGGCTGAAGATTCGTTCCATCTGGAATCGGGAGATGCCGCTCGAGCGGTCGGCTCCTCGCGCGCCTGACCAGACGCTCGCTCGCTCGTGTCTGGCGCCCCGCGTCGTTGTCGTGGTGCGTTTGGTCTGGGCGGTTGGGCCAAGACCAAGTCAGCCTTTATACCGTATATTATGCATGTAGTAAACTTTTTTGCAAGAAATTCTTTGGTATTCCAGGGAAGTCCCAGGAATACCCCCAGCTTCGCCATTGAGTTGATTGCCAAGAAGTATTCGAGCCTTGTCCAGGATCATCGATCTTCATCCAGCAACAAGACAAGCAACGGCGGAGCTGCGTAAGCTCCTGGGCCTTGTGCCCCCCCAAACATGGAACCATATTTGCCCCCAAACACTTGTATTTTATAGCCCCCCAGCTAATTTTGCCTAGCTCGGCCACTGAGTACAAGCTTTTCTTTTCTTTCTTGTTTTTTAGTGTGAGTAATCCTGGTTTATTCTAATATCAACGGAGTTTGGGACACATATGCCAATGGTGAATGATGCCTTCCGGATGACAAGCTGAAAATTGCGCCGGTCGCCTCGGCACGTCATGTGCCGCAGCGGACCACACACACTACCCATCTTTCCCTCCCCCTTATCTTTTCATCACGTTTGCAACCAAATCCCCCAACCCCCTATTCTTTTCTTCCAACCGCTGGCCATTGTCTGCTCCCATCCTTTACGAATCATACGCACTACCAATGCTAATCGCGAGGAGAGGGAGGCATCATCTATGATGCGAGCTGCCGCGCAGGTGTTGCGGAGGATGGCCATGAATTTGGCGAGCTTCCCGGCCATGCCAATCTGTGCTGCTTCATAGAGGGAAGACACAGGTACCAACGGGGATGGAAGGAGATGCAACAATGGCGACCGGGGGATGACCAGATGCAGTGATGCAGGGGCGTTTAGGTGGAGATGTTCTGCAAATCATGAGTTGGAACATGGCATGCTCGACATGTTGAACATGTTCACGGTGTTGTCGTGACCAACGATGGCAAGCGCATGCGCCCATGCTCCAAACACCGATGGGATGCTACAGCCAGCGAGAGCGATAATGGAACTGGTGTTGTGTAGTGCTGGAACTAGCAACAGGATATGCTGGAAGCACTATTGCACGGTGCTGGAACCATCACGCTAAAATACTGGAGCTGGTTAAAATGTGCGGTGCTGGAACCATTGCGCAGAGATGCTGGGAACGGCGACCATGTGTGCTGGAATCGGTGTCGCAAGCATGAAGGGATGTCGCAACAAGTTGTGGTGATTGCTAGAACTGGTTGTTGGGGAACGTGGTAATTTCAAAAATTTCATACGCACACGCAAGATCATGGTGATGCATAGCAACGAGAAGGGAGAGTGTTGTCCACGTACCCTTGTAGACCGAAAACGGAAGCGTTATGAAAACGCGGTTGATGTAGTCGTATATGTTCACGATCGATCAATCCTAGTACAGAACGTACGACACCTCCATGATCTACACACGTTCAACTCGGTGACGTCCCACGAACTCTGATCCAGCAGAGTGTTGAAGGAGAGTTTCGTCAGCACGACGGCGTGATGACGGTGATGATGAAGCTACCGACGCAGGGCTTCGCCTAAGCACTACGATGATATGACCGAGGTGGATTATGGTGGAGGGGGGCACCGCACACGGCTAAGAGATCAATGATCAACTTGTGTTGTCTGTTGTGCCTTTGGGGTGTCCCCTGCCCACGTATATAAAGATGGGAGGAGGGGGAGGCCGACACTAGAGGGGGCGCGCCAAGTGTGGGGAGTCCTACTAGGACTCCCAAGTCCTAGTAGGATTCCCCTTTTCCTTTCCGGAGTAGGAGAGAAGAAAGAGGGAAAGAGAGAGGGAGTAGGAAAGGGCAAGGGGGGGGGGGGCGCCGCCCCCATTCCCTTAGTCCAATTCAGACCCATGGGGGGGGGCGCCTCCTTCCCTTTGGCCTGCCTCCTTGATACGTCTCCAACGTATCTATAATTTTTGATTGCTCCATGCTACTTTATCTACTGTTTTAGGCAATATTGGGCTTTATTATCCACTTTTATATTATTTTTGGGACTAACCTATTAACCGGAGGCCCAGCCCAGATTTGCTGTTTTATGCCTATTTTAGTGTTTCGAGGAAAAGGAATATCAGACGGAGTCAAAACGGAATGAAATCAACTGGAGAAGTTATTTTTGGAAGGAAAGCAACCCAAGGAACTTGGAGTGCATGTCAAGGGAGATACGGGCTGCCCACGAGGGTGGGGCACACCCCCTGAGCGCGCCCCCTGCCTCGTGGGGCCCCCGTAGCTCCTCCGACGTACCCCCTGCACCCATATATACTCTTGTACCCTAAAACTTCCAGAACAGAAGATAGATCGGGAGTTCCGCCGCCGCAAGCCTCTGTAGCCACCAAAAACCTCTCGGGAGCCTGTTCCGGCACCCTACCGGAGGGGGATCCCAACACCGGTGGCCATCTTCATCACCCCGTCGCTATCCATGATGAGGAGGGAGTAGTTCACCCTCGGGGCTGAGGGTATGTACCAGTAGCTATGTGTTTGATCTCTCTCTCTCTCTCTCGTGTTCTCTCTCGTGTTCCCTCTATGGCACGATCTTGATGTATCCCAAGCTTTGCTATTTTAGTTGGATCTTATGATGTTTCTCCCCCTCTACTCTCTTGTGATGAATTGAGTTTCCCCTTTGAAGTTATCTTATCGGATTGAGTCTTTTATGGGAACACTTGATATATGTCTTGCCGTGATTATCTGTGGTGACAATGGGATATCATGTGCCACTTGATGTATGTTTTGGTGATCAACTTGCGGGTTTTGTGACATTGGGAACCTATGCATAGGGGTTGGCACACGTTCTTGACTCTCTGGTAGTAGCTTTGGGGCACTCTTTGAAGTACTTTTATGTTGGTTGGATGAATCTGAGATTGTGTGACGCATATTGTATAATCATGCCCATAGATACTTGAGGTGACAATGGAGTATCTAGGTGACATTAGGGTTTTGGTTGATTTGTGTCTTAAGGTGTTATTCTAGTATGAACTCTATGATGGATTGAGAGAAAAGAATAGCTTTATGTTATTTTACTACGAACTCTTGAATAAATAGAACAGAAAGGATAACTTTGAGGTGGTTTCGTACCCTACCATAATCTCTACGTTTGTTCTCCGCTATTAGTGGCTTTGGAGTGACTCTTTGTTGCATGTTGAGGGCTTGTTATATGATCTATCTATGTTATTATTGTTGAGAGAACTTGCACTAGTGAAAGTATGAACCCTAGGCCTTGTTTCCTATCATTGCAATACCGTTTACGCTCACTTTTATCGCTTACTACCTTGCTGTTTTTATATTTTCAGATTACAAATACCTATATCTACTATCTATTTTGCACTTGTTTCTTCATCTCTTCGCCGAACTACTGCACCTATACAATTTACCATTTTATTGGGTGTGTTGGGGACACAAGAGACTCTTTGTTATTTGGTTGCAGGGTTATTTGAGAGAGACCATCTTCATCCTACGCCTCCTACGGATTGATAAACCTTAGGTCATCCACTTGAGGAAAATTTGCTACTGTCCTACAAACCTGTGCACTTGCAGGCCCAACAACGTCTACAAGAAGAAGGTTGTGTAGTAGACATCAAGCTCTTTTCTGGCGCCATTGCCGGGGAGGTGAGTGCTTGAAGGTATATCTTTAGATCTTGCAATCGAATCTTTTTGTTTCTTGTTTTATCACTAGTTAAGAAAATTAAAAAAAATGGAGTTAAGTTTGTCTCATACGCTTCAGCTTTTTAATATCTTTCGTGAGTATGATGGAAAGGATAATTGTGCTCAAGTGCTAGAAGAAGAGATCTCTAAATTGTTTGGCACTAAATCTTTGAATGATTAGCATGATTTCAATGTTGTTAGTATGAATTCCTTGAATATCCATGATGCTAATGATATGCAAAGCCACAAGCTTGGGGAAGCTATGTTTGATGAAGATGATATTTTTTGTCCCCCAAGCTTTGATGAGCAAATTTACTATGATGAAAGCATGCATCCTACCTATGATGATTATTGTGATGACGCGTATGCTTTAAAGAATAATGATAACCATGAAACGTGTCATCTTGATCTTAATTTTCAATCACATGATAGTTATTTTGTTGAGTTTGCTCGCACTACTATTCATGAGAAGAAATTTGCTTATGTTGAGAGTAGTAAATTTTCCATGCTTGTAGATCATGAAAATAATGCTTTATGTGCTGGTTATATTGTTGAATTCATTCATGATGGTACTGAAAATTATTATGAGGGAGGAACTTACGCTTGTAGGAATTGCAATAATATTAAGTTTCCTCTCTATGTGCTTAAAGTTTCGAAGCTATGCTTGTTTTACCTTCCTATGCAAATTGATTATTGTTCCCATAAGTTGTTTTCTCAAAAAATCCCTATGCATAGGAAGTGGGTTAGACTTAAATGTGCTAGTCATATGCTTCATGATGCTCCCGTTATGTTTCAATTCTTATCTTTTTTGTGAGCATCATTGTCATCATCATGCCTAGCTGAAAAGGCATTAAAAAAAGCACTTGCTGGGAGACAAACCAATATTTATCCTTACTGTTTTTGTGTGTCCACATGATTATGATACTGTATCAATCATGTTTTATAGCTTTTGTTTCAATAAAGTGCCAAGTAGAACCTTTGGGAAGACTTGGGTGAAGTTTATGTGATCTTGCTGTGAAAAACAGAAACTCTAGCGCTCACGAGATTATCTGTCATTTTTTACTGAAGAGTGCTTTTAGGTTTATTCTTTTTGAATATGATTAATAGACAAATTACGCAGGTCCAGCAATTTATTTCATAATTTTTGGGGTTCGAGAGGTATACGGTTTATACAGATTACTACAGACTGTTCTGTTTTTGAAAGATTTTGTTTTCTGTGTTGTTTGCTTATTTTGATGCATCTATGGCTAGTATTAAGTGCTATGAACCATAGAGAAGTTAGAATAAAGTAGATATTACACCAATATGAATTTAGAATGAGTTCATTACAGTACCTAAGTGGTGGTTTTATTTTCTTATACTAACGGAGCTTACGAGTTTTGTTTTGAGTTTTGTGTGGTTGAAGTTTTCAAGTTTTGGGTAAAGATTCGATGGACTATAGAATAAGGAGTGGCAAGAGCCTAAGCTTGGGGATGCCCAAGGCACCCCAATGTAATATCCAAGGACAAACAAGAGCCTAAGCTTGGGGATGCCCCGGAAGGCATCCCCTCCTTCGTCTTCGTTCATCGGTAACTTTACTTGGAGCTATATTTTTATTCACCACATGATATGTGTTTTGCTTGGAGCGTCATTTTATTTTGTTAGTTTATTCTTTCTGTTAGTTAGAATAGTGTTTTACATCTTTAGGTTCAATAAAAAGGTCAAGGATAGCCTTTGCCATGCTTATTTTGCTAGTTTGCATGTTGCTGTTTGAAAACAGAAAGTTTACCGCTGTTGCAAAAATTCCCTAGAAAATTAAGAGAATGGTCTAACGTTGAATCTTTTTGCATATCAAGCTCTGATAAATTTATTACAGTGGGAATTTTAGTTCATAATTTTTGGAGTTAGGGAAGTATTGATACTCTTGCATTCTTTATAGACTGTACTGTCTTGCCAGATTGCTGTTATGGTTGCATTGTTTGCATATGTTTGCTTGTTTAATGATTCTATTTGAGGATAGGAGTATTAAATATACAGAGGCATTTAGTATGAAATGTTGAATAATAATTTTAGTGATTTGTTACAGTAGAAAATGATAAGGTTTTGCATTGGTTTATACTAACCTATCTCACAAGTTCTTGTTGAGTTTGTTGTGAATGAAGCTTTTGATAAAAAGAGAAACCATGATATGAGAGGAATTAAGGAGACACAAAAGTTCAAGCTTGGGGATGCCCAAGGCACCCCAAGATAATATTTCAAGAAGTCTCAAGCATCTAAGCTTGGGGATGCCCCGGTAGGCATCCCACCTTTCTTCTTCAACAACTATCGGTTAGTACCGGTTGAGCCTAAGTTTTTGCTTCTTCACATGAGTTGTGCTATCCTTGCAATGTAGTTTTCTTTAGCTTTGCTTGCTGTTTGAATAAAGTATTAAGATCTGAAATTATTAATTGGGAGAGTCTTCGCATAGTTGCATAATTATTTTGCTACTCATTGATCTTCACTTATATCTTTCGGAGTAGTTTTTGTTATTGCTCATAGTGCTTCACTTATATCTTTTGAGCGTGATAATTTTTGCTCTAGTACTTCACTTATATCTTTTAGAGCATGGTGGTGGATTTGTTTTAAAGAAACTATTGATCTCTCATGCTTCACTTAGATTATTTTGAGAGTTGTTAATAGAATGGTAATTTGCTTAAGGATAATATACTTGGTATTCAAGATATGTGAAACTTTCTTTTGAATGCGTTGAATACTAAGATAAGTTTGATGCTTGATAATTGTTTTGAGATATGGAGGTGATAATATCAAAGCAATGCTAGTTGGGGTGATTATGAATTCAAAGAATGCTTGTGTTGAAGTTTGTGATTCCCGTAGCATGCACGTATGGTGAACCGCTTTGTGATGAAGTCGAAGCACAATTTTATTTATTGATTGTCTTCCTTATGAGTGGCAGTCGGGGATGAGCGATGGTATTTTCCTACCAATCTATCCCCCTAGGAGTATGCGTGTAGTCCTTTGGTTTTTGATGACTTCTAAATTTTTGCAACAAGTGCATGAGTTCTTTTGATTAATGTTGAGTCCATGGATTATACGCACTCTCACCCTCCCACCATTGCTAGCCTCTCTAATACCGCGCACTTTTCGTCGGTATCATACACCCACCATATACCTTCCTCAAAACAGCCACCATACCTACCTATCATGGCATTTCCATAGCCATTCCGAGATATATTGCCATGCAACTTTCCACCGTTCCGTCTATTATGACATGCTCCGTCATTGTCATATTGCTAGCATGATCATGTAGTTGACATTGTATTTGTGGCAAAGCCACCATTCATAATTCTTTCATACATGTCGCTCATGAGTCATTGCACCATCCCGGTACACCGTCGGAGGCATTCATATAGAGTCATATTTTGTTCTAAAGTATTGAGTTGTAATTGTTGAGTTGTAAGAAAAATAAACGTGTGATGATCATCATTATTAGAGCATTGTCCCAGTGAGGAAAGGGTGATGGAGACTATGGTTCCCCCATAAGTCGGGATGAGACTCCGGACGAAAAAAAGGGAGTGGCCATAAAAAAAAAGGGAAAGGCCCAAATAAAAAAAATGAGAGAAAAAGAGAGAAGGGACAATGCTACTATCCTTTTACCACACTTGTGCTTCAAAGTAGCACCATGATCTTCATGATAGAGAGTCTCATATGTTGTCAGTTTCATATACTAGTGGGACTTTTTAATTATAGAACTTGGCTTGTATATTCCAATGATGGGCCTCCTCAAAAGTGCCCTAGGTCTTCATGAGCAAGCAAGTTGGATGCACACCCACTTAGTTTCGTTTGTTGAGCTTTCATATACTTATAGCTGTAGTGCATCCATTGCATGTCAATCCCTACTCACTCACATTGATATCTACTAATGGGCATCTCCATAGCCCGTTGATATGCCTAGTTGATGTGAGACTATCTTCTCCTTTTTGTCTTCTCCACAACCACCATTCTATTCCACCTATAGTGCTATGTCCATGGCTCACGCTCATGTATTGCGTGAAAGTTGAAAAAGTTTGAGATTATTAAAGTATGAAACAATTTCTTGGCTCGTCATCGGGGTTGTGCACAATTAAATACTTTGTGTAATGAAGATAGAGCTTAGCCAGACTATATGATTTTGTAGGGATAACTTTCTTTTGGCCAAGTTATTTTGAGAAGACATGATTGCTTTGATTAGTATGCTTGAAGTATTATTACTTTTATGTCAATATGAAATTTTGTCTTGAATCTTTTGGATCTAAATATTCATTCCACAATTAAGAAGATTTACATTGAAATTATGCCAAAGTATCACTCCGCATCAAAAATTCTCTTTTTATCATTTACCTACTCGAGGACGAGCAGGAATTAAGCTTGGGGATGCTTGATACGTCTCCAACGTATCTATAATTTTTGATTGCTCCATGCTACTTTATCTACTGTTTCAGGCAATATTGGGCTTTATTATCCACTTTTATATTATTTTTGGGACTAACCTATTAACCGGAGGCCCAGCCCAGATTTGCTGTTTTATGCCTATTTCAGTGTTTTGAGGAAAAGGATTATCAGACGGAGTCAAAACGGAACGAAATCAACTGGAGAAGTTATTTTTGGAAGGAAAGAAACCCAGAGAACTTGGAGTGCACGTCAGGGGAGATACGGGCTGCCCACGAGGGTGGGGGGCGCGCCCCCTGGGCGCGCCCCCCAGCCTCATGGGGCCCCCATAGCTCCTCCGACGTACCCCCTGCACCCATAAATACTCTTGTACCCTAAAACTCCCAGAACAGAAGATAGATCGGGAGTTCCGCCGCCGCAAGCCTCTGTAGCTACCAAAACCTCTCGGGAGCCCGTTCCGGCACCCTGCCGGAGGGGGATCCCATCACCGGTGGCCATCTTCATCATCCCGACGCTATCCATGACGAGGAGGGAGTAGTTCACCCTCGGGGCTGAGGGTATGTACTAGTAGCTATGTGTTTGATCTCTCTCTCTCTCTCTCTCTCTCTCTCTCTCTCTCTCTCGTGTTCCCTCTATGGTACGATCTTGATGTATCCCGAGCTTTGCTATTGTAGTTGGATCTTATGATGTTTCTCCCCCTCTACTCTCTTGTGATGAATTGGGTTTCCCCTTTGAAGTTATCTTATCGGATTGAGTCTTTTATGAGAATACTTGATGTATGTCTTGCCGTGATTATCTGTGGTGACAATGGGATATCATGTGCCACTTGATGTATGTTTTGGTGATCAACTTGCGGGTTTCGTGACATTGGGAACCTATGCATAGGGGTTGGCACACGTTCTTGACTCTCCGGTAGTATCTTTGGGGCACTCTTTGAAGTACTTTTATGTTGGTTGGATGAATCTGAGATTGTGTGATGCATATCGTATAATCATGCCCAGGGATACTTGAGGTGACAATGGAGTATCTAGGTGACATTAGGGTTTTGGTTGATTTGTGTCTTAAGGTGTTATTCTAGTATGAACTCTATGATGGATTGAGCGGAAAGAATAGCTTTATGTTATTTTACTACGAACTCTTGAATAGATAGAACAGAAAGGATAACTTTGAGGTGGTTTCATACCCTACCATAATCTCTACGTTTGTTCTCCGCTATTAGTGGCTTTGGAGTGACTCTTTGTTGCATGTTGAGGGCTTGTTATATGATCTATCTATGTTATTATTGTTGAGAGAACTTGCACTAGTGAAAGTATGAACCCTAGGCCTTGTTTCCTATCATTGCAATACCGTTTACGCTCACTTTTATCGCTTACTACCTTGCTGTTTTTATATTTTCAGATTACAAATACCTATATCTACTATCTATTTTGCACTTGTATTTTCATCTCTTCACCGAACTAGTGCACCTATACAATTTACCATTGTATTGGGTGTGTTGGGGACACAAGAGACTCTTTGTTATTTGGTTGCAGGGTTGTTTGAGAGAGACCATCTTCATCCTACGCCTCCTACGGATTGATAAACCTTAGGTCATCCTCTTGAGGGAAATTTGCTACTGTCCTACAAACCTGTGCACTTGCAGGCCCAACAACGTATACAAGAAGAAGGTTGTGTAGTAGACATCACTCCTCCATTCCCGTATGGCCCAATAAGGCCCAATACTTCTCCCACCAATTCCCGTAACTCTTTGGTACTCCGAAAAATACCCGAATCTCTCGGAACCTTTCCGATGTCTGAATATAACCTTCCAATATATCGATCTTTATGGCTCAACCATTTCGAGACTCCTCATCATGTCCCCGATCTCATCCGGGCCTCCGAACAAACTTCGGTCAGCAAATCACATAACTCATAATACAAATCGTCACAGAACGTTAAGCGTGCGGACCCTATGGGTTCGAGAACTATGTAGACATGACCAAGAGTCATCTCCGGTCAATAACCAATAGCGGAACCTGGATGCTCATATTGGCTCCTACATATTCTATGAAGATCTTTATCGGTCAAACTGCATAACAACATACGCTGTTCCCTTTGTCATTGATATGTTACTTGCCCGAGATTCGATCGTCGGTACCTCAATACCTAGTTCAATCTCATTACCGGCAAGTCTCTTTACTTGTTTCGTGATGCATCATCCCACAACTAACTCATTAGTCACATTGTTTGCAAGGCTTATAGTGATGTGCATTACCGAGAGGGCCCAGAGATACCTCTCCAACAATCGGAGTGACAAATCCTAATCTTGATCTATGCCAACTCAACAAGTACCACCGGAGACACCTATAGAGCACCTTTATAATCACCTAGTTACGTTGTGACGTTTTGTAGCACACAAAGTGTTCCTCCGGTATTCGGGAGTTGCATAATCTCATAGTCATAGGAACATGTATAAGTCATGAAGAAAGCAATAGCAATATACTAAACAATCAAGTGCTAAGCTAACAGAATGGGTCAAGTCAATCACATCATTCTCTAATGATGTGATCCCATTAATCAAATGACAACTCATGTCTATGGCTAGGAAACTTAACCATATTTGATTCAACGAGCTAGCCAAGTAGATGCATACTAGTGACACTCTGTTTGTCTATGTATTCACACATGTACTAAGTTTCCGGTTAATACAATTCTGGCATGGAAACATTTATCATGAAATAAGGAAATAAATAATAACTTTATTATTGCCTCTAGGGCATATTTCCTTCAGTCTCCCACTTGCACTAGAGTCAATAATCTAGTTCACATCGCTATGTGATTTAACACCAATAGTTCACATCACCGTGTGATTAACACGCATAGTTCACATCGCCATGTGACCAACACTCAAAGTGTTTACTAGAGTCAGTAATCTAGTTCACATCGTCATGTGATTAACACCCAAAGAGTACTAAGGTGTGATCATGTTTTGCTTGTGAGAGTAGTTTAGTCAAAGGGTCTGCCACATTCAGATCCGTATGTGTATTTTGCAAATTTCTATGTCTACAATGCTCTGCACGGAGCTACTCTAGCTAATAGCTCCCACTTTCAATATGTATCTAGATCGAGACTTAGAGTCATCCAGATCAGTGTCAAAGCTTGCATCGACGTAACTCTTTACGACGAACTCTTTATCACCTCCATAACCGAGAAATATTTCCTTATTCCACTAAGGATAATTTTGGCCGCTGTCCAGTGATCTACTCCTAGATCACTATTGTACCCTCTTGCCAAACTCCTGGTGAGGTACAGAATAGGTATGGTACACAGCATAGCATACTTTATAGAACCTATGACTGAGGCATAGGGAATGACTTTTCATTCTCTTTCTATTTTCTGCCATGGTCGGTTTTTGAGTCTTACTCAACTTCACACCTTGCAACACAGGCAAGAACTCCTTCTTTGATTGTTCCATTTTGAACTACTTCAAAATCTTATCAAGGTATGTACTCATTGAAAAATCTTATCAAGCGTCTTGATCTATCTCTATAGATCTTGATGCTCAATGTGTAAGCAGCTTCACCGAGGTCTTTCTTTGAAAAACTCCTTTCAAACACTCCTTTATGCTTTCCAGAAAATTCTACATTATTTTTGATCAACAATATGTCATTCACATATACTTATCAGAAATGTTGTAGTGCTCCCACTCACTTTCCTGTAAATACAGGCTTCACCGCAAGTCTATATAAAATTATATGCTTTGATCAACTCATCAAAGCGTATATTCCAACTCCGAGATGCTTGCACCAGTCCATAGATGGATTGGTGGAGCTTGCATACCTTGTTAGTACCTTTAGAATTGACAAAACCTTTTGGTTGCATCGTATACAACTTTCCTTTAAGAAATATCCATTTAAGGAATGCAGTTTTGGCATCCATTTGCCAGATTTCATAAAATATGGCAATTGCTAACATGATTCGGACGGATTTAAGCCTCGCTACAGTTGAGAAAATCTCATTGCAGTCAACACCTTGAACTTGTCAAAAACCCTTTTGCGACAACTCGAGCTTTGTAGATAGTAACACTACTATCAGTTTCCGCCTTCATCTTGAAGATCCATTTATTTAATATGGCTTGCCGATCATCGGTCAAGTCCACCAAAGTCCACACTTTGTTCTCATACATGGATCCCATCTCAGATTTCATGGCCTCAAGCCATTTCGCAAAATCTGGGCTCATCATCGCTTCCTCATAGTTCGTAGGTTCATCATGGTCTACTAACATGACTTCCAGAATAGGATTACCGTACCATTCTAGTGCAGATCGTACTCTGGTTGACCTACGAGGTTCGGTAGTAACTTGATCTGAAGTTTCATGATCATCATCATTAACTTCCTCACTAATTGGTGTAGGCATGACTGGAACTGATTTCAGTGATGAGCTACTTTCCAATTCGAGAGAAGGTACAATTACCTCATCAAGTTCTACTTTCCTCCCACTCACTTCTTTCGAGAGAAACTCCTTCTCTAGAAAGGATCCATTCTTAGCAACAAATATTTTGCCTTCGGATCTGTGATAGAAGGTGTATCCAACAGTTTCCTTTTGGTATCCTATGAAGACACACTTCTCCGATTTGGGTTTGAGCTTACCAGGTTGAAAAACTTTTTCACATAAGCATCACAACTCCAAACTTTAAGAAACGACAACTTTGGTTTCTTGCCCAACCATAGTTTATAAGGCGTCGTCTCAATGGATTTTGATGGTGCCCTATTAAAAGTGAATGCAGTTTTCTCTAATGCATAGCCCCAAAACAATATTGGTAAATCGGTAAGAGACATCATAGATTGCACCATATACAATAAAGTGAGGTTACGATGTTGGGACACACCATTACGCTGTGGTGTTCCAGGTGGCGTGAGCAGTGAAACTATTCCACATTGTTTAAAATGAAGGCCAAATTCGTAACTCAAATATTCTCCTCTATGATCAGATCATAGAAACTTTATTTTCTTGTTACGATGATCCTCCACTTCACTCTAAAATTCTTTGAACTTTTCAAATGTTTCAGTCTTATGTTTCATTAAGTAGATATACTCATATCTGCTCAAATCATCTTGTGGAAGTCAGAAAATAACTATACCAGCCACGAGCGTCAACAGTCATTGGACTGTATACATCGGTATGTATTATTTCCAATAAGTCACTAGCTCGTTCCATTGTTCCGGTGAATGGAGTTTCAGTCATCTTGCCCATAAGGCACGGTTCGCAAACATCAAATGATTCATAATCAAGTGATTCCAAAAGTCCATCTTTATGGAGTTTCTTCATGCGCTTTAAGTGCCACAAATAAGTTGCACTATCATTATCAACTTTACATCTTTTGGCATCAATATTATGAATATGTGTATTACCACGATCAAGATCGAACAAACTATTTTCATTGGGTGTATTACCTTCGAAGGTTTTATTCATATAAACAGAAGAACAATTATTCTCTAATTTTAAATGAATAACCGTATTGCAATAGACATGACCAAATCATATTCATGCTCAACACAAACGCCAAATAACATTTATTTAGGTTCAGCACTAATCCCGAAAGCATAGGGAGTGTGCGATGATGATCATATCAATCTTGGAAGCACTTCCAACACTCATCGTCACTACACCCTCAACTAGTGTCTGTTTATTCTGTAACTCCTGTTTCGAGTTACTAATATTAGTAACTGAACAAGTATCAAGTACCCAGGGGCTACTATAAACACTAGTAAGGTACAAATGAATAACCTGTATATCAAATATACCCTTGTTCACTTTTCCATCCTTCTTATCCACCAAATATTCAGGGCATTTCCGCTTCCAGTGACCATCACTACAAAAAAAAGACCCATCCGTGACATTTTGGGCCGAACGAATTTTTTTCATGTCATACTTATGACACTTCTATGACGATAATTGTGACAAAACCTGGTATCATCATAGATGTGGTGGGCTCCTACTTCTATGACAAAAAATCATGACATAAAATTGGCTTTTCGTCCTGGGCGGGCCGAAGACGCAGCTGCATGACATTCTTTGGGCCGTCCATGACGGAAAAAACCGTGGTAGAAGCGAGGGCGAGGAAAATTTCGGGGAGTTCCCGGTTACGGTGGGTGGTCGGGAGCCGAGCGATGCACGTTTCTCTCATACACGTACGCGCGTGTGTGCGAGTCGTTGGGCTCTAACTGAACCTGAGTGAGGCGTCGCCTAACTGAACCCGAGCGATTGCACTACAGGCTACACGTTACTGAACCCGAGCGATCGAGCGATTCCTTCGCTACTGCTGCTAACTGAAGCCGATCGATGCTGCCTCTAGATGAACAGTGAGCATTGCAAGGGGGGGGGGGTTGGATGAACAGTGAGCGGTGGGAGTGGATGAACAGGACCTGTGGCGTTGCCTCTGGATGAACAGGACCCCGATCGATCAAGCCGGTTGGGGCTGGATGAACAGGACCCCGTGGAGGGCTGGATGAATAGGATGACCCCGTGGAGGGCTGGATGAACAGTAGACGGTGGAGGGGTGGATGAACAGTAGCCCGTGGAGGGGTGGTTGAATAGTAGCCGGTGGAGTAGCGCACGGTGGAGGCTGGATGAACAGGAGCCCATGGATGACAGTCGCAGGTGGAGGCTGGAGGAGGTTGACGGTGGAGATGAACAGTATCTCATGGAGTCCCGTTTTGCGGTACACCACACCCCTCCCAATGAACAGGACCCCCGTTTCGACCGTAGTGCTCCAACACAAGTCCGTTTCATCCGTTATGCGGTACGCCACACCCCTCCCTATGAACATGACCCGCGTTCGACCGTAGTGCTCCAACACAAGTCCGTTTCGTCCATTTTGCGGTACGCCACACCCCTCCCGATCAACAGGACCCCCGTTTTGACCGTAGGAGGTCCGTTTCCTCCGTTTTGTGGTACGCTAGACCCTCCTGACAAACAGGGACCCGTTTCAAACGTGGCCGGTCGAACACAAGGCCATTTCGTCCGTTCTGTGGTACGCTAGGCCTCGTTTCCATCGCCTGTTCCGTCCAAGCCCTCCCGATGAACACGATGATGCATTCCATTCTGACCTAGCCAGTTGGCTCCCCATGAACACGAGGATGACGTTGTTTCTCCGTTCCGACCCAGCCATGTACACGAGCCCTGGCCGTACGTATGCGCGAGTAGGCGTTCGAGACCCCGCCCGTATGTACACATATGTGGCCGTATTTTCTTTCTTACACACTGGCCGCTATACGTACGTGTACATGCTACGTGCGCGCCTCTACTATGACACATGCGCGCCTCTACATCCACCAGTATGTACGTACACATCCGCGACCAGAATGACAATGCTACATATGCTTCGACCAGGTGGGTCCCGACTACCAGGCACTTCCTTGCATGCGAAGATGTAGTTGGTGGGTCCTAGCATTCAGGGGGTCGAATCGTTTTTTTGCCTGGACGCACTTCCTTGCGTGCGAAGGTGTAGCTGGTGGGTCCCAGAAGTCAGGGGGAAACTTTTTTTCGCGAAATACAGTGGCCCGTCCGGTGGGTCCCTGCTGTCAGGTGGATGAATAATTATTTTGCGCGTATAAGGAGGCACTTCCTTGCGGCCACCATGGACCCAGCTGTCAGCCTCTCCATGCACAGTACTCTTTCGATGGAAGTCGGTCGTTAACCACACTGACCACGCTGCGCCGAGAGCACCACGGCGGTGGACGACAGCGAGGCCTAAGAAGGGGACGGCGCGGAGCCGGGGAAGACGGAGCAGTGGATGCCCACGCGAAGACGAGTACGAGGGTTCACTGGTTCGGCTGCGGTGTGAGGCTGCCGTTGCCACAAAATAACAGGGGGTGTGGGTGAGTAGAGGGATGGCCTGGCCATCGGTGGGAGTAGTAGGGGGCGGTGAGGCCTCCACGGCATCACAGCCGGCCACGGGAGGCAGGAGCACGCGGCACGACCAATGCTGGTTTGGGCGGCTGAAGCAAGAAGACCAGAGGTTGAAGAAGCACTATGGCCGTTGGATGAACATCATACACTAATAGGAGCTAGAATCGTTCATATTGACTAAGTTGACAAAGCCTTCCGTCCCCGTCAACTTGGTAGGCCCACAAGTCAGCCTCACACTATGCTGGGTTCCAGCCGGCAGGGGGAGCATTCATTTTTTGTGCGTAATAAGGAGGCACTTCCTTGCATGCAAAGATAGCTGGTGGGTCTGACCTGTCAGCGGGGGGCACATTTTTTTCGCGAAAGACAGAGGCCCTTCCGGTGGTTCCCAAATGTCAGGTGGAGGAATCATTATTTTGCGCGTAATAAGGAGGCATTTCCTTGTGTGCGCTCGTGGACCCAGTTGTCAGCCTCTCCACGCACAGTCTACTTCGGATGGTGTTGTTCGTTGACCATCTTGACCACGCCGCGCCGAGTGCATCCAAGGTGGTGGACGACGGCGAGTTCCCGGACAGCAACGAGCCGGAGATGGGAAGATGCGGGAGTAGAGTCGTAGACGGAGAGGTGTACGAGGGTTAACTGGTTCTAGTGCGGCGTGGTTCGGCAGTTGGTGGAGAAGAACATGAGGTGTGGAGGGGTGGAGGGATGGCCTGGCCAACGGTGAAGTAGCGCTTCATATCGAAGCGTGCTAAGCAGAGCTGCTAGCAGCATGAGGCGGGAGGTGGTCCTAGCGGCGTTGGAGGAAGAAGACGAGAGATTGAAGATGGATGCCGGTCGTTGGATGTAAATCCAACAGCTAACATGTAAGAATCATTTGTTGACTAAATTGACAACGACTTGTGTTGGCTTCGACCTATTGGCCCACATTTCAGCCTCCAAAAATGTGGCACGTATTCAACCCATTTTTTTCAGAATTTACAGCCTTTTTTGTGCGGTAGAATTTACAGTCAATTTGATCTTCTTTTTTGAATTACAGCCATTCGCTGGGCTGGGTGAACAAATAATGTAGCGTCCATGCGGCGAATTTATTTTATTTCCTAAAAAATTACAGGCCATTTGCACTTTCTCGAAATACATAATTTTGCTGGGCTGATTCTAATCATAATGTTGGGTTGGCCCACCGATGTTATGAAAAAGTAAAAAGGGGCTGAGAATTTTGTTATAAATATATTTAAATAATAAGTGATATTATTACATTCTTCCTTAAATCTTACCAAGCTTTTGTACACAATCACTAGGATTTTCGTGCCAAAACAATCCAGGATTTAATTGTTAAGAAATTATTTGTATAAGTTAATAAGATGTGGGATATTGCTTTCTTACATATGTAAGTATCTGTTAAATATATGATGACAATAAAAATAATATATAATAACATATAAAATAATTTACATATATATAATATAGTTAGAAGGGAAACATAAGTTGAACCTGGCGTTCCTATTCTTATATAGAAAAATAGAACAGACCTCTGCATTTTCTTCAAAAAAATACATAAATTGGGCTGCCGATATTCAGGAAAAATAAAACCTCGGATGGGAGGTCCATAGGACGGTCGATACATATCGATCCTCAAGAAAATACAAACAGGCCTATGGAACTCCCATCCGAGGTCGTGGGCTGTGCATGTTAAAAATGAAAGCTTAGACGGGGCAGCCCAAACCCAGCTGATACTTGCTGCCCCAGTGATAATAAATGATACCTGCCAGCTCCCCGGCTTCGTTGTGAATTTATCTCCTATAGTAACTACGTTGAAGCACCTAAAAAAATGTAACTATGTTAACAAACCCGTGGGCCCCAATGTCAGTATAGCATTAGGAGGAAGTATTTTTTCGATGAGGCACTTGCTTGAGTACGGCCATAGACCTGGTGGGTCCCGACTGTCCGCCTCTCCACGTACAGTCCTCTCCAGATTCCTCTTGTTTGTTCAGCATGTTCACAATGGCAGACAGCGGCATCGCGGCGAGCGCACAAAGGCGCAGGAGGGGATCCGACCACCTAAGGAAGTGCCTTATTATTAACTAAACTGCTGAACTAGCCTAGTGGCCAAGTGACACTACCCAACAGCTGTTCCGGCCGGGTTAGATTCCACCTCACACATGTGCAGGGAAAATATCTCGAATTTTTTTGCATCTGCCTTTATTGATATGTGGGTCCCCATTGCCATCTACGCACACCACGTCCAACACTTGCCAAAACTTCGTCCCTCATTTTCTCTGTGTTTCGCACACTCGACATTGTGTGGGCATTTTGACTCTGCATCATATGAAGATGTGCTATGCATGAATGTTGATCAGCATGATGTTAACTGGCTGGTAGTTCCATTTTCGACCATGAATAAAACTTCCAACATGATGTTAACCCTGTTTGAAAAGGCCGTGTTAATATAAATGCTCTGCCTCTGAAAATTGCAGTTCCTTATCTAAAATTGAACTTGTAGTTTCTTATCTGAAACTGAAACTTGCAGTTTCTTCTCTGAGAATCACATTGTCTGCACTTTTATACTCCTATGAAACTACATTTTTTTAAGTGCTAAAAATAGATCTCTAGAATTCATAAAATACTTCATATGCTCAATACTGCAAATCTGAAATTCAAAAGACATTCATATCTGAAAGTACTCTCGAAATACACAACACAAAACACATTCACAACCTGCAAATACTGACAACCCTAAGCTCCTCCTGACAATTCTCAACCTGCCCGACTATTGGCCTGGGGGGGGGGGCAGTCCCCTCCTATTCCTCGGCGGCAGACAGCCGCCCCGGGAGACGATGTGAACGGCGAGGGAGAGGATGGTAGGGAAGCGTCGTCGTGCCAACTGCTTTTGTGACAACCTGATTTTTGGCCCTTTCTTTTTCTTTTGTTTTTCCGAGGTTTTTGCCTGAGTTTTTCTTTTTTGTGGCTTTGTGGTCTGGAAACTGAAGAAGATGACCTCTTCTTTGCTTACAGAGTGGCTTGTCATTCCCAAATCCTTCCCTAGACCCTGCCATTTTCATCCTAGCCCAAATCCCAATAATCTTTTTATTGGGAATATTCCTTTTCTAGTAAAGGAATAACTCCAATTGCCCTAGGTTGTGAAGCAACCGCTATTTTCCTCACTCCAAAAATTACCAAATAATTCTCATAAATTGTTTGGGTCATATCTTGATCAAGTATGGCAAAACTTCACATTGCCGTGTTCAAAAATAGTTCCCCAATATTCCTTTTTCTATTCTGCCCTGGATGGCACTTTGTGAAGGAAGTGTCATTTATATATTTCCTAGTGGCTCCCAACCTTTTTGGGCATGTTTATATGTCCAAATAATTGCCTCATGCACAAGTTCAAATTTATTTACCTAGCCAATCTTCCTCAGTGATTTTTCAAAGTTTCTGTCAAACAGAAGGCTTTGTGAAGGAAGTACTAGCTAGGAGTACCCAAATGAGTTGAACTTTTGCACCGTCCTTAATGTGATCATATTAACCCCTTCCACCCATTTGCAGCCCCATGCAATTATCTATGTGAGCATAGGAGCAAATCTTTGTTTCTGGCAATATTTTCAGGTTGTGAAGCAAGTATATTTTATATTGCCTCAAAGATCCTGATAAATTACCAGATCATTCTTATGCCCATAAAACATCTCTCCACCCATTTTGGCATCATTTCATTGATCCATTATCCCTCCAATATTATTTCAAGTTTCTGGTCAACAGAGAAGTTTGTGAAGCAAGTACCATTTTGGCTTTGCCAAATGGTATGATACTTGGTGAGCATCTTCATATGACCAAATGACTTAGCTTTGCCAAATATTAGCCCAAGTTGACACTCCATGTGAGTGCACCATCATGATCTAGTTTTTGGACCATTCTGGTCAGTTGTAAAGCAACTGCAGTAAATCTTGATCCATTTACCCTCAAAACCTCCAGGATTGTAGTCCCTCCATAGATAAACACCCCAGACAACTTATTTGGCCCATAGCATATCCATGTTGATCACATTGAGCTGATAAAGTTTACTGCAGTAAACTTCAGAGCTCACTAACCTTTTGATCGTAGCCTGTTTAACCAAGTTACCACCTCAGTTGAAACTACCCTTTGAAGGACTTACCACTATACATCAATTGCCAGCTATTTGCCTCCCACACATGCCAGCACTGGTGGTGACCACCGTTTTGGCAAGCCATGAGTGCGTCCAGTGGCTGTATGTGCTGGACCCCCTTCCCCTCTCGTCGGCTTTGCGCCCGTGAGCATGTGCAGTGGCTTCCTCTCCTCGTCGCCCTCCCCCTGGACCCCTCTTCCCCTCCGTTAGCTTGCTCACCGCCGCTCGCCGCCGCGTGAACACGGGCGAACAGTAGCGTTTTGGATCCATTCGTCGCCGTCGTCTTCCTCCCCGCGTCCCTCGACCTCTTCTACCCCATGAGCTCCTCCCTGTGCGTCGCCATCACCTTCCCCCAAGCCCATGCGCGAGCACATGCGTCCGTAGTGCCGTCCACGCGTCCATGGTGCCAGCGCGACAGCTCCTCCCTGCGGCTATTTAAGCCATCCCCGGCCTTGTCCGAGCTCATCTCCAGTCGTGCCTCACTCCCAACAACCTCCCCAGCCATCCGCCCGAGCCTCCGGAGCTCCCGTTGCTGTCCATTGCCGCCATGGCCGCCGCACGGCCTCGGCTAAATTAGCCCGAGCCGAGCCCTCCCCCTCCTTTCTATCGCCACCAGAGAGCTCCCTCGACCTCCTCTAGCCTCCCCAGAACCCCAGCTCTCCTTCCCAGCCTCTGGAGCCCTCTCTTGCCATGGAGCCGCCGCCCTGTGTCTCAGCCATCGCGGCCAACTCCGACGGTCCCCAAGGCGCGTCCATCACTAGCGGCGCCCTGTCCTCCCGTGGCCTCCCATCACCGGCGTAGGCCAGGCCGCAGCCGTCGCCGCCCTCTGTTCTTCGCATCGTGTGGAAGAATAAGGAGCGAGGACAGAGTGAGAGAGAGAAGGGAGTTGACCAGCAGCATGGGCCCCGCGGCCCCACGAGTCAGCCTCCCAACCGCCGGCCCCGTGTTGACCAAGCCGACCCTGCTTTGACCCGGCCCCACCACATCAGCGTAAGTGGAAACATAGTTTCCAAAATACGCTTTCCGTTTTTCTGTCCAGGCCCCTGTTCAAAAATCTTTTCATTGCAGATAGGTCCCTGGGAGAAAAACATCCATATCTTTTTATCCGTAACCCCAAATAAGGTGAAACCAATGCTCACTTCTTCGTCTCATCGAGCCCATCCTGTTGGTTTCATTTTCACTATGGTTTGTACTGTGAAAATGACCATTTTGCCCTTTCCCAAATCAGCCCCCTTCAGGAGAGGACGTTTTCTGGCGATTCTTTCCGCAAGTTTCTTGCATGTCTTCCCGGAGTCTCCGTCATCCCCAGGAAAGCCACAATACCCACTTGCATGATAGTCATGCAGTAGCCATGGTTTTCAACTTGAATCTTTACTAAATGTTTGCTTGTTGAAAAGTTGCTTATGGCTGTTCCGGTGATGTTTAGATTTGCATGTTCACTTTTGTGCTATGTTGTCTTGTGCTCTGTTATCATGTTCTACCTGCTAGTATTTCCTTTCATATGTTTATGCTTGCTAGTAGTACATGTTGATGTTGTTGATGGTCATGCTAGTCAGTGTGCCATGCTTAGTGGATATGATTTATTGTTGATATGGTGGATAGTTATGTGATACCCTCATGATTATGTTGATATCATGTTCATTTATTTTATCATGGCTCAGTATATTTGCACTCAAGTTAATCGGATTAAATTGAACTTGAACAACTGTTGGCTGAGTCATGGTGCCGCTGAATCGATGCTGACCCGTGCAACCACACTTACCGGTATGGGACTGTCCTAACTGGGTCTATTGTCGTGCCTCTCGCCGGTGCCTCCAACGAGGGAAGGTTATGGGCGCGCGCTACCCTGATTAGGTAGGCGGACATAAGCCTTGTGTGCCCGTTGTTGAGTTAGTTTTTGGATCCGGGTCCCAGAGTGGGACGGGCCACGATGGTGGTCGCTGTGTCTTGAGGTAGACACGGGGCCACCCATGACTTAGCCCAGAGGGGAGTTGGTCGGAGTGGCCGGGAGAGTGTCATGGCAGTAGATCGGTTTGTCGGAACGCCATTGGTCCACCCGAATGGGGGTGCGAGACCATGGGTTCTGTAGTGTGGGTACAGTGTACTAACCTCTGCAGAGTGTATATTAAATCTATCGATAGCCGTGCCCACGGATAAGGGCCGAGGTTGAAAGTAGGTTACACCATGAGTCAACAGTAATAAGAATAATGTGCTTAATAACAATGAGATAAGTTGGTTGTGATCGCCGTAAGGATCACGGGCCATTTAGTGGTCGGGTTGTGATCACCGTAAGGATCACGGGACATTTAGTGGTCGGGTTGTGATCGCCGTAAGGATCACGGGCCATTTATTGGTCGGGTTGTGATCGCCGTAAGGATCACGGGCCAAGTGTTGGTCGGGTTGTGATCGCCGCAAGGATCACAGTGGTATTGAGGATACCGAGTTGTTGTATATTTGTGATGTTGTGCGAGTAAAGATCAAGCTCCTTGTGGTCATTTAATGATTACCATGATATTGTTTATACCAAGCTTGATTTCATCCTAAGATGATTGTGTGGTGTCTAAGGTCGATAAGTGATGCATGTGATGGTTACAAAGTAGCCCGAGCAGAATAAGTGGTGCATGTAGTGACATCATGTGGCATGATAGTATTGTCGGATTAATATGTTCATGCCATGTTCATGTTGTGTTAACTCTATCATGTTCAAGTTGTTCATGCTATGATGTTCTGATGATATCATGTGAAATTCTGCCTAACCTGTAATTACCATGCTGTTGTCTGCCTTAAATGCTTCTGGTTTATTGTGAGCTTGCAAGTACATTCAATGTACTGACCTGGCGTGTCATGCCAGTTTGTAGGTCATGCGGGATTTGATTTCTTGTTTGTCGTGGTTTCCGTCTTGGCGAGCTAGGATAAGCGTTCCAGCCAGAGTCCCTGCAGAGTGGAGTCCACCACCGTCGTCGTTGTTCCGTTGTAGAGTTATTCCGCTGCTTCGAGTTGTTCTGCTGCTTGCATAGAGCAACTGAGAATGGCGTAGTGTCATCGTACCGATGTTATTCATTGTAATATCGGAGACCTTGTATTCATATTCATGTAATAATAGAAAGCTGGTTTGTTCTATGCTAAGCAGTGCCATATTCTAGAAGACTTCTCCTCGATCTCTGGGCTGGAATATGGGGCGTTCGGTTTCTCTGAGCCGGGGTGCCACAGGCTTGCTATCAGAGCAGGTCTGGCTGTAGGACGCCCCAGACCGTGCGAACATTAGAAAGCGGTAGTATAGACCCCAGTTGGTTTGTTGCACTTGATTGCTGCATTTGTTTGTTGCATAGCATGCATGTAGGCTCATTAGCTTGTCGCTAACGGTTTATCTGGTGAGTGTAGCTGGCATCGGTTCGGATCCACTACAACTCAACCTTTGCATTTCTCTAGTTCCTTTTTCTTTCGGTGTTTGGTGTCATTTCTGTCCCAGCAGAGTGATGCCAAGTGACCCCGACACTGTTTGCAAAAATGGTGCTCGGGTATCGCACGGATGTCTTTCCTTTAGTCCCGCCTATCATTTCGGTGATGGACATGCGTCTAGCCCAGGTTGGTTTTTTATTTTGTCGTGTGGCAACCCTTAATGATCTTAGTTATCAAGGAAGGGCAATGTCAGCAGCCTCAGTTTTTCCCCGCAATCCTATTTCTTGGACAAGTACAGATCTTTTTTTCGTCTGCTTGATAATAATGTGGTTGCGACCTTCATGTCCCACTACATGATTACCGAGTGTGTCCTCGCCTCCGAGCTAGTTCAGGTTGTCACCTGGCTGAGGTAGCACTTGGTGTAGCGCTATTTACACCAATTCTTCCACACATTTATTCGTCCTCATGCACACCGCCACAACATATTAGACCGCAATACCGGAGTTTCCGCGAGATTTGTGTGCTTAAGTAGGCATGCATATTGTGTTACTAGCAGTAATATGTGATGATTGCTTGATTTATTATATTAGTAGAATGCTTGTGTGCTTTTGTTTTAGTCGTTTCTTTTGTTCCTTTCTTTGGGCCTTCTATGTTACAATTTTCCCCCTATTAAAGTTGCTCCTCTACCGATACCGGACCCAAAGAGTCAGCAAGAAATGTATATATTTGGAAACTCAGCTAAACAGAATGGAATTACCAGCTAACCGCAGTGAAAGTGGGAATATCTTGTCTGGATGCAAAAGAAATCCTGGATGGACCGTCAGTATCAAGTTTCCATTAGCGTGCACTCATCAAAACAAAATGATTAAATCAGCAAGAAGATAAATTATGTGCAAGGTTGACAGAATATTATCAAAGGTATGGCTTAGATGCAAGTTTAATTTTTTGTTGAGGATGATTTTGGAACTCGATGTACCTGGAAGCAAGCAAGAATATGGCATATACTCAGAAAGGAGGATAGTCCAGTAAAACCCTGTTTCATACAAGAAATTAACATCAGAAATATTAAGATGGTATGTATATGTGGAAATCGGTCCACATATCACAATAAGAAGCTTCTGGTGTAAGAAACCCAATTGAAAGAACGAGGATGTCGCCTAGAGGGGGGGGGGTGAATAGGCGCTTTAAAATAATTACGGTTTAGGCTTGAACAAATGTGGAATAAACCTAGCGGTTAATTTGTCAAGCACAAAACCTACAACAACTAGGCTCACCTATGTGCACCAACAACTTATGCTAAGCAAGATAAGCAACTATGTGATAGCAAGATATATGACAAAGAACAATATGGCTATCACAAAGTAAAGTGCATAAGTAAAGGGGCTCGGGTAAGAGATAACCGAGGCACGCGGAGACGATGATGTATCCCGAAGTTCACACCCTTGCGGATGCTAATTTCCGTTTGGAGCACTGTGGAGGCACAATGCTCCCCAAGAAGCCACTAGGGCCACCGTAATCTCCTCACGCCCTCGCACAATGCAAGATGCCGTGATTCCACTAAGGGACCCTTGAGGGCGGTCACCGAACCTGTACAAATGGCGACCCTTGGGGGCGGTCATCGAACCCGTACACTTTGGCAACCCTTGGGGGAGGTCACCGGTACCCGTCAAATTGCTCGGGGCGATCTCCACAACCTAATTGGAGACCCCGACGCTTGCCCGGAGCTTTACACCACAATGATTGAGCTCCGAACACCACCAACCGTCTAGGGAACCAAGGCACCCAAGAGGAACAAGCTCTAGGGTGCCCAAACACCCAAGAGTAATAAGCTTCTCAAACTTCACTTCCACGTATCACCGTGGAGAACTCAAACCGATGCACCAAATGCAATGGCAAGGGCACACGGAGTGCCCAAGTCCTTCTCTCCCAAATCCCACCAAAGCAACTAATGCTAGGGAGGAAAATGAGAGGAAGAACGAAAGAAGAACACGAAGAACTCCAAGATCTAGATCCAAGGGGTTCCCCTCACTTAGAGGAGAAAGTGATTGGTGGAAACGTGGATCTAGATCTCCTCTCTCTTTTCTCTCAAGAACTAGCAAGAATCCATGGAGGGATTGAGAGTTAGCAAGCTCGAAGAAGGTCAACAATGGGGGAAGAACACGAGCTCAAGGATTAGGTTCATTGGGGAAGAAGACCCCCTTTTATAGGACCTCCCGAATCCAACCCTTATGTGCTCAGGTCATGCACAAGCGGTACTACCGCTTAGAGGAGCGGTACTACCGATTAGCACGGTCAAAACAGCCCAAACGAGAGAGAAAACACGAGAATTTTGGTCCGGGGCGGTACTACCGCTTAGGAGCCACGGTAGTACTGCTCTGGAGCGGTACTACCGCTCAGGAGCAGCGGTAGTACCGCTCTGGAGCGGTAGTAAAAAATTACATCCGCTCTAGTCGCGGTAGTACCGCTGCAGCCTTTACCAAAACAACCACAACTTTTGCAAACGGACTCTGAATTCAACGAAACCAAGTTTGTTCGAAAGCTAACGACATGGGCTAACACAATATTGATAGAAATATCAAGAATAAGCAAATGAGAAAAGTCCCATAAGAAAATGGTGAGAACCCTTCATCGGATAAGACCGGTAAAACCTCCAACACCGAAAACATCATAGAAGACGCATGCGAACTCTGTTTTCGATGAACTCAAGCTTGTCATCAAGATGACCATAAGCTCTAAGACTCACAAAGATAACCAAACAAGAACCAAGAAACATGATGCAAGGATGCAATGGTTTGAGCTCTCTACTAATGATATGATCAAGCTACCAACTTGAGAGCCCCCCTTGATAGTACGGCAAACGATCCTATAACTCGGTCTCCCAACTACCAACACAAGACCGGTAAAATAGAAAACCTATCAAGGGAAAACCTTTGCCTTGCACATGGTCCACTTGAGCTAGATGAAGACGATCTTGACTCCCTCAAGTTGGACCACCTTTCTTGATTGCGTTGGCTCGATGAAGACTAGATGATTGCTCCCCCATAGTTCACTATGGGTGAGCCACTCTTTGGCACATCTTCACAAGTCCATTGACACCACAATGGATGGCAAGATTCAAGCACTTGATCTCTTCATGATGCTCCACTTGAACTTGCACACGGCAATCTTGATGACGATCACCACTTGATGTCATCCTTTCCATGGGTTGTGTGATATCTTCCTCTTGACGCAAGCCCATGGATACGTACCTAACCCCACATACAACTCTCACATAGACCATGGGTTAGTACATAAAGTGTAATGGACAATGCTTACCATGCCATGGGATCACTTGATCCCTCTCGGTACATCTTCTATGCTTTGTGTGTTGATCAACTTGATTCACTCTTGACTTAGTCTTGATCAACCTTGAATCTTTGCAACTCTCTTAATTTGGATGATGTCTTGAAGGTAAACATGAATGATCACACAACCTTCTTCTTCAAGACATGCTTGCAATAAGCTCAACACTCGCATGACCAATCTTTGGATAATTCCTTAATAGCACCTTGGTCAACTCAAAAACTCCTTGAAACCAACACATGGACTTCAAGAAAAGCCTATGGACAAATCCTTAAAATACAACTCAAGACAACCATTAGTCCATAGAGATTGTCATCAATTACCAAAACCAAACATGGGGGCACCGCATGTTCTTTCAATCTCCCCCATTTTGGTAATTGATGACAATCACTTTCAAGAGAGTTTATATAAGGAATTATGCATCACCATGCAATGCAACAACTAATAGTGCATGCGAATGAGATGCAAATGCTAAGGAACAAAAACAAAGCAAGAAGAGATAACTCTCTAAACTTCTCCACAAAACTCGCTGAAACTTCTCCCCCATTGGCATCGATTGCCAAAATGGGCGAAAATCTAAGAAGGCCAATATAAATTGTGGTCCTCCATAAATTGTGTATTTCTCAACAAGAGAGTGGAATGCAATACACATACCCAACTGCCAATACTTGGAGGAAGACAAACTATATTGATGCCCAAAGATTGCAACAAAAAGATATGCCACAAAGACATAACAAAGAGAGACACAAGCAATCAGAAGATACCAATTGAAGCAAGCAATCAACGGATATCAATTGAGCCAACTAGACCAATGATCCTACATGCCACAAGAATAAAGATATTATGAAAAGCGCAAAGGAGTGTTCTAAAGAAACTAGAGAAGCTCCCCATAATTTGTGCACACATAAGAATTTTTGTATTTGAATACAAAGTGCACACAATAGGATCATAGCTCCCCCAAAATCAATAGAAACTCACATCCAGTGCAAGTGAGCATATAGGAAACAAAGCCTAGCGCTTGCAACAAGCACATGGTTGAGCAACATGTAAAAGAGGCAACTTAAGAATAGGCTCAACCAAAATGATGTGTGTGAGTCATGGCGAAGCACTTGAGAAGACTAAGATTAGGATGAGCATTAAGCATTAACATAGTCTTGAAAGAATGAGGCACATGGTGCAAGGCCTATCATTCCCACACACAACTGGCAAATGGGTTCACAAGCTTACTAATAAGCAAAAGAGAACCTATGCTTGTGACAACCCGTGGTGAAGATAGACGAGGGGAGGCTCATCAAGACGAGGGATACCAATTAAGATGGCAAAAACCTCGTAAAGATAAGCAAGAGGAAAATAATCTTCACCACACAAGAGTGCAACAAGATGCAACGATAGAGGACACACACTCAAGGCAAAAGCTTTCACGGAGCCACCAAAGAAATAACATAAGAAAGACAAGGTGGACGTGAAATAAAAGATATCAACTAGAGATGTAATTTCTCTCAAGTGTATAAGGTTCTATGT
Organism: Triticum dicoccoides; assembly: GCF_002162155.2. Lineage (NCBI taxonomy): Eukaryota > Viridiplantae > Streptophyta > Magnoliopsida > Poales > Poaceae > Triticum > Triticum dicoccoides. The sequence continues at coordinate 715,501,518 of NC_041385.1, forward strand.
AGACGAAATCATGATGATATATATATCTACAAAGAAGGATGTACACCCGAAATAGTTACAACACGAAGGAACAAGATATCCACAAGGAAGTCATAAATATACCAATAAGATATTTGCTTGAAAGCATAGCACTTGGATAGATATGGTCTTATTGTATATAAATGAAGTCCAAACACACATCCATCAAAGGCATCACAACTAGCAACAAGAGATCATCATTGGGATGCTTTGAGAAAGGAAACAAGTATCACAAGATATGAAATGAATATCATGCCAAGATGCAACCTACACAAGGTTGAATGCAAGAGGAGAAAGCATGAATAGTGTCGGTGTACTAGAGTAGGGGTACCCTAGTATCCCGAACTTGTGCACGGGCAGTTGCAGCACCCCGAGGCAAGGCTTGCCGGGCGACGGCCAAGGTCCTCCGTGGTTCCCTTGGAGCCATTCAAGAACAAAGTATTCAAGCCAAGGAGACAAGGCCCCGGCAAGAGGAGCTTGCCGGGAAGTCCAGCCAAGGCATCCCAAGGAACTTGCCGCGACATGCCACGCGTCCCGGCAAGGCAACAAGGCCCCGGCAAGAGGAGCTTGCCGGGAAGACCAACCAAGGCATCTCGAGGCCTGGTGAGCGACAAGCTTCCGAGCGCGACAAGACGACGACCGCGGCAAGGCGCTTTCCGCGGCAAGTAACCGCTCTGTACCCACACTCCCGCACATCCGTCAACGTGTCGCTCTGGGGGCCTTTCCAGGCGCGCGTGGCGTGAGGCTGTGCAGCCAGCGGTGCGCGGTGGCATGCAACGCTGACAAGATCGCCATCGTGGCGAACGGTGGCGTCCCTGACGGTCCCTTTCTGCACTGTTTGGGCGACACAGACGGACATTTAATGCCTTTGTCCCCTGCCGTCAGGGTTAGGTAGGGTACACTGTGCAAGTAGGTGTACCAACCGCAACACTTTTTACGCTTTTACCCTTCTCTGCGTTGCCACCTGTCGGTGACCCCTTGAGCATATAAAAGGAGGCCCATGCGCAACGTAGGGGGGGTTCGACTCATTCGGAAACCAGAAAAGCACTTAGCTCTCTCGAGAAAGAACGTAAGATAATCAGACAAGCAGCAGTAGGAGTATTATCTCTCCGGAGAGCTTCGAAGCTGGGTAAACTGCTCGTGTGCTTCGCCTCGATCCGCTCTTCGTGCGACCTCCGCCCCCCGCCAAACCGAAAAGGGGCCCGGTCCGCCGGCCCCATAGGTGTTCGTGGATCAGTTTCCCCGACAAATAGATACTTGTTACCGAGATATCATTGGAAGGATGTAGTAGATACCAATTGAAGGTAGATAGTAGTTCATTGATCATCCTTGCTTGACTCCAATATGCACATGGTGACAACACCTTCCTTGTGAGTGAGCCGAGCATCCAATGCATCTCCAAATGTTCCTAGAAGAACAACACTAACTAAACGGTACCCAAACTCATCGGGACCAAATAGTTAGAAACACCAATACATAGGACAAACTCCACATAAATATGTGCATATAGATATGAAAATGAATTTCATGCACATCTCATCCAAATTGAGACTAGGTGGAGTTTCCCCTATATATTAAGTCAAATAAAGAAAGCATGCCAAATGAAATACAGGAAGTAAACATGCATGCTCAAGACTTTCAAAACCCGAAACCAAAAACAAAGAAATGCCAAGTGAAAAGGATACCAAATGGAGAAATCATCACTTGGAAGATATCATTAAAGATACATCTAGGAATGAGATATCCATTGATACACACTAAACTAAAGATGTCAAACTCCCAAAGAGAGGATGGTTCCAAACAAACCAGGCTCTCAACAAAGTTTCATGATGGCACAAAGTACCAAAAAGAAATGGCTTGCCTTCCACCAAAACACACTTGATAAGGATCACAAGAAGAGTGTTCTAAAGAAAATAGGATAGCTCCCCCACGAGTTGTGCATTATATAAGATTTGCATTTGAATACAAAATGCACAAGGTGGGATCACTACTTTCACTATATCTAGAAAACACTAGACAAGAACAAGAAATAAACAAGATCCACAAGTGGTAGGGAAGACACCGGGAGTTGACACAAACCTTGGCAAGAGAAAAGGCAAATAAAAACAAAAGCCAAAGTAAAGATGATGAACAAATTCTACCACACATAAGTGACTACCAATTGTTAAAAGACAAGAAGTATTTGGAAATAATTCCGGGTGGTAGATAACAAGGACATCCAACATCATCTTCACAACAAACACAAGCAAATTGCAACTTGTAGAGCTAACATGCCACCTAGGAACAAGATAATCTACAATATCAATTCTAGGTGACAATATCTCAATGTACACATTTTCTAGGCTTGTAATATGCACTTAGCATGTTACTCCCCCATAATGTGATACCAATAAGAACTTAACAAGAGGCAATAAGAGGAACAAACAAGAGATAATTAATGGACTATTTAGAATTTGAATTTCTCATGAGAGATATACCACCTAGCGACTGGATAAACTTGTAATATCAATACTAGATGGTATTCCTCATGTACACACATTTATAGGATTGTGAGGTGCACAAAGCACATCACTCCCCCAAAATTTGGTTGTTCCATTAATCTCTCACACGAGCCAACTAGGATACAAACAAGAAGCATAAAGGCTCAACGCACGACACACACGTACATGGTGTGCAAACCAACACACACATACTTGATTGCTCAAGATAAGAAAGTTGGAATCACAACATATACAAACACATGCAAGGAACACAACCGAAACATGCAAGGGGTCAAGTAACTTTCAATGTAAGCAATTTTAAGTACAAGTTACCGCAAGGAGGCACATTGGATATAAGATATAAACTTGATGATTCAATTGACTTGGCTTGAAACAATAAGAGTGATGAAGCCCCCTTAATTCTTCATAATGTAGCCAAGTCTCCAATGCCCTCCAACAACACGTATTGATCAAGTTTGAGCTTGTTGGTCCCCAACCAAGTTGGGTCCTAAGAGGTTAGTCACAATAGGTTTGGCTACCCAAATGGTTCTTTGCTTGACACCACTCTGAGTACCAACAAACTTTGCAAACACATTGCCAACCTTATCCTTACCAAGAGAATAGATATCATCAATAATAATTGGGTTGGATAAGTTACCACTAGTGCATGAAGAAGCGACGTGACCTTTCTCACGACATAAGTAGCAACGTCTACTCTTCACTTTCTTCTCACTTGATTTCTCAATTTGAGAAGCATTAACTTGAGTCTTCTTGGGAAGAGGCCTTTCTTCAACTTGATGTTGAGCATGAGATTGAACTTGTGCCCTCTTCCCTTGTTGCTTGACACTACTGGCCTTCTTCTTCAATGGGCAAGATCTAACATGATGCCCTTCGACTTTGCACTTGAAGCAAACAATCTTGGCCGAATTCTTGACTTGTTCTTGGCCCTTCTTCTTGTTTAACTTGGACTTCTTCTTATTGTTGGAGTTGAATCCAAGTCCACCTTTGTCATTGGGGGATTTTTGCACACTCAAGATATTGTTGAGTGTGGCCTTCCATTCATGACACTTTTCCAAGTCTTTCTTCAAAGAAGTGACTTGGGCCTTGAGCTCTTTGATTTCCTCTACATGGTTAGTCTCAACACAAGTACTAGAGGAAGTATAAGCTTCATCGTTAGAGCAACAAGGCAAGGAAAGCAATTCATCACAAGATGTACCAACATTGTGAGTAGATGAATTACAAGGACTAGCACATGGCAATATACTATTTTGACTAGAAGTAGTGCTAGTATCCACATGAGGATCACTAGATGTTACCTTAGCAATCATGGCGTCATGAGCTATCTTTAGCACACTATGGGATACTAGAAGATCATCATGAGAGCTTGATAGCTTTTCATGACTTTCTTCCAATTTCCCATAATTGTAAGATAGCACCTCAAGTTGAGCCCATAGCTCAACATTCTCCTTCAAAATGGATGCTTCACAAGTAATAGAATTAGTAGCACAAGCATCATCATTAACAACAAGAGGAGAAGGCAACTTGGCAAGCTCTTTTAAATAAGAAGCTTCAAGTTGGGCATGAGACTCGGTGAGTTTGATGAGCTCACCCTTGATGACCCTTGAGCCATTTTCGAGGTGCTCAAAATCCTCAAGGAGTCTAGCATGAGAAACTTCAAGCTTAGCATTTTTAGTTTTGAAATCGTTGTCCACCTCAAGAGCTCTATCATGAGATTCCCTCACTCTAGATAATTCTAGAGCAAAAGTCTCCTCAAGAGATTCGGAGGTGGTTTGTTCATGTTCAAGAGCTTGAGATAGCTCCGTGATCTCATTTGCGTAATCACGCCCATGAGCTTCCATTTTCTCAATGATGACCTCATGCTCCTCGAGATGAGATTCCAACTCCTCAATATATTTCTTGCCCTCAATGGCAATGGACATAATTTCCATGAAGTTGGAACGAGCAATTTTATTTTTATGAAGAGCTTTAAAAATCATCTCCCCCTTAGTTTTTAAGGAGGCAACATTATCATTCTCTTCATCATTATCCTCAACATCATTAGCATCGACATCATCATCAAGAGACATATTGGGGTACAAAGTAGGAGATACCTTTGACGCCTTAGCCGTAAGGCAAAAAGCAATAGATGATGATGTAGGATCCCTTGAGGCACCATTAAACACCACATCTTGTTCCATGGAGTGTTCGGTTTCCTCTACATTGTTAGCACAACAATTAGAGGAAATAGATGCATTTTATCATGGCAACAAGACATAGCAAGCATATCATCATGAGATTTAGTCAAGCAATTTCTACATGATATGCAAGGACTATCAACACAAGCATGTGAAACATTTGGAGTGCTCGAAGTGTTAAAGACCAAAGAAGGAGCGTTGCAATAATATAGTGATGAAGGATCATCCACAATAAGCATAATATCACCATTGCAATGACCAACACTACTCACCATATCATTACCTTGTGGCAAACCACATGTAGGTGAAGTAGAAGAAGTTGAGAAGACTATACGACTGGAGGTGGAGGGGGAACAATCATCCCCACAAATATTGGACACACCATATTTATCTTGAAGCTTTGTCCACAACTCATGAGCATCCCGGAATGGCATGAGTTAAAAAATAACTACATTGCTCAAAATATCAAAAAGCACATTAGAAGCTTGAGCATTGAGATAAGAGTTTTTCTCATCCTCTAAAGATAATCTTTGGGGATCCTTTGGAGAAAAACCCATATCTACAATTCGCTCTAAATTTGGGTCCATGACCCTAAAGAGATTAAGCATGCGAATTACCCAAACATCAAAATTTGTGCCATCGAAACTAAGAGTGTCAGAGAATCCTAATCCCCTAGTCGACATCTTTACTCTCTAGGCGGTTAAGGCTAACAAAGAGAGACGTGGCTCTGATACCAATTGAAAGAACGAGGATGTTGCCTAGGGGGGGGGTGAATAGGCGCTTTAAAATAATTATGGTTTAGGCTTGAACAAATGCGGAATAAACCTAGCGGTTAATTTGTCAAGCACAAAACCTACAAAAACTAGGCTCACCTATGTGCACCAACAACTTATGCTAAGCAAGATAAGCAACTATGTGATAGCAAGATATATGACAAAGAACAATATGGCTATCACAAAGTAAAGTGCATAAGTAAAGGGGCTCGGGTAAGAGATAACCGAGGCACGCGGAGACGATGATGTATCCCGAAGTTCACACCCTTGCGGATGCTAATCTCCGTTTGGAGCGGTGTGGAGGCACAATGCTCCCCAAGAAGCCACTAGGGCCACCGTAATCTCCTCACGCCCTCGCACAATGTAAGATGCTGTGATTCCACTAAGGGACCCTTGAGGGCGGTCACCGAACCCGTACAAATGGCGACCCTTGGGGGCGGTCACCGGACCCGTACACTTTGGCAACCCTTGGGGGCGGTCACCGGTACCCGTCAAATTGCTCGGGGCGATCTCCACAACCTAATTGGAGACCCCGACGCTTGCTCGGAGCTTTACACCACAATGATTGAGCTCTGAACACCACCAACCGTCTAGGGCACCAAGGCACCCAAGAGGAACAAGCTCTAGGGTGCCCAAACACCCAAGAGTAATAAGCTTCTCAGACTTTACTTCCATGTATCACCATGGAGAACTCAAAGCGATGCACCAAATGCAATGGCAAGGGCACACGGAGTGCCCAAGTCCTTCTCCCCCAAATCCCACCAAAGAAACTATTGCTAGGGAGGAAAATGAGAGGAAGAACGAAAGAAGAACACGAAGAACTCCAAGATCTAGATCCAAGGGGTTCCCCTCACTTAGAGGAGAAAGTGATTGGTGGAAACGTGGATCTAGATCTCCTCTCTCTTTTCCCTCAAGAACTAGCAAGAATCCATGGAGGGATTGAGAGTTAGCAAGCTCGAAGAAGGTCAACAATGGGGGAAGAACACGAGCTCAAGGATTAGGTTCATTGGGGAAGAAGACCCCCTTTTATAGGACCTCCCGAATCCAACCGTTATGTGCTCAGGTCGTACACAAGCGGTACTACCGCTTGGAGGAGCGGTACTACCGCTTAGCACGGTCAAAACAGCCCAAACGAGAGAGAAAACACGAGATTTTGGTCCGGGGCGGTACTACTGCTTAGGAGCCACGGTAGTACTGCTCTGGAGAGGTACTACCGCTCAGGAGCAGCGGTAGTACCGCTCTGGAGCGGTAGTAAAAAATTACATCCGCTCTAGTCGCGGTAGTACCGCTGCAGCCTTTACCAAAACAGCCACAACTTTTGCAAACGGACTCCGAATTCAACGAAACCAAGTTTGTTGGAAAGCTAACGACATGGGCTAACACAATATTGATAGAAATATCAAGAATAAGCAAATGAGAAAAGTCCCATAAGAAAATGGTGAGAACCCTTCATCGGATAAGACCGGTAAAACCTCCAACACCGAAAACATCATAGAAGACGCATGAGAACTCCGTTTTCGATGAACTCAAGCTTGTCATGAAGATGACCATAAGCTCTAAGACTCACAAAGATAACCAAACAAGAACCAAGAAACATGATGCAAGGATGCAATGGTTTGAGCTCTCTACTAACGATACGATCAAGCTACCAACTTGAGAGCCCCCCTTGATAGTACGACAAACGATCCTATAACTCGGTCTCCCAACTACCACCAAAAGACCGGTAAAATAGAAAACCTATCAAGGGAAAACCTTTTCCTTGCACATGGTCCACTTGAGCTAGATGAAGACGATCTTGACTCCCTCAAGTTGGACCACCTTTCTTGATTGCGTTGGCTCGATGAAGACTAGATGATTGCTCCCCCATAGTTCACTATGGGTGAGCCACTCTTCGGCACATCTTCACAAGTACATTGACACCACAATGGATGGCAAGATTCAAGCACTTGATCTCTTCGTGATGCTCCACTTGAACTTGCACACGGCAATCTTGATGACAATCACCACTTGATGTCATCCTTCCCATGGGTTGTATGATATCTTCCTCTTGACGCAAGCCCATGGATACATACCTAACCCCACATACAACTCTCACATAGACCATGGGTTAGTACATAAAGTGTAATGGACAATGCTTACCATACCATGGGATCACTTGATCCCTCTCGGTACATCTTCTATGCTTTGTGAGTTGATCAACTTGATTCACTCTTGACTTAGTCTTGATCAACCTTGAATCTTTGCAACTCTCTTCATTTGGATGATGTCTTGAAGGTAAACATGAATGATCACACAACTTTCTTCTTCAAGACATGCTTGCAATAAGCTCAACACTCGCATGACCAATCTTTGGATAATTCCTTAATAGCACCTTGGTCAACTCAAAAAATCCTTGAAACCAACAAATGGACTTCAAGAAAAGCCTATGGACAAATCCTTCAAATACAACTCAAGACAACCATTAGTCCATAGAGATTGTCATCAATTACCAAAACCAAACATGGGGGCACCGCATGTTCTTTCACCAATCTTCCCTCGCAAAATACCAGAGAAGTTTCCAAGGCAAGATTCATCTATCTTCCTTAGTACGATACATGGATGACTTCTCGCGGAAGGTACCCTGCCTTCTTCAGTAAGCAACCACAAAAGCTTCCGACATAAGGTATCGAGTCTGTCCCCAGCAAAGTCTTTAGGGGGGTAAGCTTCTGAAGGACGATACCTAGTCTTCTTCATGCAAGCTGTCTGATGAAAGTTTCAAGCACAACCTCACCAATTTTCCTCAGTAAGACATTGGTACAAGGTAGTACGTTGTAAATTGACAACATATGGCAGTGAATCCCAAGAATCAGATCGGCAACATTTTGGTCAGAATCAAGAATCAGTCAGAATACACGTCTGTCTCGGAACCGGGTCCTCATACATATGCAATGAGCATACAATCAAGATCTTACAAGTCACTTGGATGATGATCTGATAACCACATGAGGATGATTAAGAGAACAATGCCAGTATACACCGCAGTGTGACAAAGGATTATGAGGATTGACGACATCAATGAGCTCAATACAAGTACCCATGAACCTGGAAAATGATCCTGATGAGCCCTTGTCCCCTTTTCTCCAATGACGGCACCACACTTGTGATCTGAGCTGTTTCTAGCTATCCGGGGTGGATGCCGATTTTTGTTTCTCTCTTCAACGACGGTCACGAGTCTGAGCTGCTTTTCTTCCGTCTCGTACAACTGTTGAGTTTCTTTTTGTGACAGTAGCCCTATAGCTGCTTTTTGGCTATTTTAGGGAGCTGCCACCTTCTTCTTATCAACCCGGTCTCATGCTCTGAGCTGCTTTTCGGCCGTCCTGAGCCGTGGTTGAGTTATTTCAGTAACGTCCCAGATCTAAGTTGTAAAGACCGTTCTGGTGGCTACTGATTTATTTGCCAATTTCTTGCAAGGGTTTCAGATGATCATTTCCCAACAATCAGAACTTGAGAGGTGTTGAGCCTGCCATTTAATGGGTTACCTATTAGAAAAATGAGGATAAACTAGAATTGCCGAAAAATTGCACCGACAGTATGTATGGTCATACAAAGAAAGAATATGGCCCAGCTCTATTAGCCAAGGATCCAGACCAAGAAAACAATAATGAAGGAGCAAGACCAGTGATGTAGGTATGAAAATTGTACACAACCCCCATGGTGCAGATCCCCCAGACAGTCTAAGTCCGTATTGATCAACATGGATATGCCTACAGCATGAGTAATCGGCATGAGGAATAACAGTCTGGAAGCCTGAGTTCTCACTTATATGAATCATCATGGATAGCCTGTCGTGAACAAAATTTTTCTGTCAGAACTACCGTCAGTCAAGTCTGCAGATATTATCGTATAGGACAAACCCTTTATGCTGGCCGCTATAGGAGACAATCAAATATTTGGTACGGATCCGATACTCACGACAGTGGAACCGGTTAAGATGATTCAGAAACTTCTGCGATGAGTCAGAATTTGTCAGGAAAATGGTTATGTTTTAACTCACTGTTTGGAACCCAAAGGACCTGCATTTAGTGGAGAAACCCAATCCAATGAGTCAGAGCTTGAGTTTTCATCAGAAAAATCTGATCATCATTACATGAAAGGTTGTCAGTGCCGGGTGGCACACCTAGCGGAAATCACTTTTGGATTTGTGAGACGGACATATATTTCAAACGTGATAATTAAATCATACTCAGCTAGTCAGCAGACCTAAAAAGAAATTGGAGCCTATATAAGCATGAACAAGCAAGGTAAGATCTGTCAGAAGGAGGATACAGTGAATCAAACTTCCCCAGGGCCAGTCAGATAAAAATTTAGTGGGAACAACAATAAAGGAAAAAGGATACCAGAGTTGGAAAAGGTTTCCTTAAGTCAGAATATTCATACTTGTTCCCTGAGCAACCAAATCTCGAGGATCAGATTTCTTTAAGGGGGTAAGGTTTGTGACAGCCTGATTTTTGGCCCTTTCTTTTTCTTTGTTTTTTCGAGGTTTTTGCCCAAGTTTTTCTTTTTCGTGGCTTTTGGTCTGGAAACTGAAGAAGATGACCTCTTCTTTGCTTCCAGAGTGGCTTGTCATTCCCAAATCCTTCCCTAGACCCTGTCATTTTCATCCTAGCCAAAATCCCAATATTCTTTTTGTTGGGAATATTCCTTTTCTATTAAAGGAATAACTCCAATTGCCCTAGGTTGTGAAGCAACCTATATTTCCCTCACTCCAAAAATTCCCAAATAATTCTCATAAATTTTTTGGGTCATATCCTGATCAAGTATGGCAAAACTTCTCATTGCCATGTTCAAAATTAATTCCCCAATATTCCTTTTTCTATTCTGCCCTAAATGGCACTTTGTGAAGGAAGTGTAATTTATATTTTTCCTAGTGGCTCCCAACCTTTTTGGGCATGTTTATATGTCCAAATAATTGCCTCATACACAAGTTCAAATTTATTTGCTTAGCCAATCTTCCCCAGTGATTTTTCAAAGTTTCTGTCAAACAGAAGGCTTTGTGAAGGAAGTACTAGCTAGGAGTACCCAAATGAGTTGAACTTTTGCACCCTCCTTAATGTGCTCATATTAACCCCTTCCACCCATTTGCAGCCCCATCAAATTATCTATGTGAGCACAGGAGCAAATCTTTGTTTCTGGCAATATTTTCAGGTTGTGAAGCAAGTATATTTTATATTGCTTCAAAAATCCTGATAAATTACCAGATCATTCTTATGCCCATAAAACATCTCTCCACCCATTTTGGCATCATTTCATTGATCCATTATCCCTCCAATGTTATTTCAAGTTTTCGGTCAGCAGAGATGTTTGTGAAGCAAGTACCATTTTGGCTTTGCCAAATGGTATGATACTTGGTGAGCATCTTCATATGACCTAATGACTTAGCTTTGCCCAATATTAGCCCAAGTTGACACTACATGTGAGGGCACCATCATGATCGAGTTTCCGGACCATTTTGGTCTGTTGTGAAGCAACTGCAGTAAATCTTGATCCATTTACCCTCAAAACCTCCAGGATCATAGTCCCTCCATAGATAAACACCCGAGACAACTTATTTGGCCCATAGCATATCCCTGTTGATCACATTGAGCTGATAAAGTTTACTGCAGTAAACTTCAGAGCTCACTAACCTTTTGACCGTAGCCTGTTTAACCAAGTTACCACTTCAGTTGAAACTACCCTTCGAAGGACTTACCACTAGACATCAATTGCCAGCTATTTGCCTCCCACACATGCCAGCACTGGTGGTGACCATCGTTTTGGCATGCCATGAGCGCGTCCAGTGGCTGTTTGTGCTGGACCCCCTTCCCCTCTCGTCGGCTTCATGCCCGTGAGCATGTCTAGTGGCTTCCTCTCCTCGTCGCCGTCCCCCTGGACCCCTCTCCCCCTCCGTCAGCTTGCTCACCGACGCTCGCCGCCGCGTGAACACGGGCGAACAGTAGCGTTTTGGATCCGTTCGTCGCCGTCGTCTTCCTCCCTGTGTCCCTCGACCTCTTCTATCCCGTGAGCTCCTCCCTGTGCGTCGCCATCGCCTTCCCTAGAGCCCATGCGCGAGCACACGTGCCCGCGGCGCCGTCCACGCGTTAGCGGCGATTCCAGCGCGGCAGCTCCTCCCCGCAGCTATTTAAGCTATCTCCGGCCTCGTCCAAGCTCATCTCCAGCCTTGCCTCACTCCTAGCAACCTCCCCAGCCATCCGCCCGAGCCTCCGGAGCTCCCGTTGCTGTCCATTGCCGCCATGGCTGCCGCACGGCCTCGGCTAAATTAGCCCGAGCCGAGCCCTCCCCCTCCTTTCTGTCGCCACCAGAGAGCTCCCTGGACCTCCTCTAGCCTCCCCAGAACCCCAGCTATCCTTCCCAGCCTCCGGAGCCCTCCCTTGCCATGGAGCCGCCGCCCTCTGTCTCAGCCGTCGCGACCAACTCCGGCGGTCCCCGAGGCCAGCGCGGCCACCCACGGGCGCGGGATGGAGAGGTGCGTCCATCCCCAGCGGCGCCCTATCCTCCCGTGGCCTCCAATCGCCGGCGCAGGTGAGGCCGCAGCCGTCGCTGCCCTCTGTTATTCGCATCGGGAGGAAGAAGAAGGAGCGAGGAGAGAGAGAGAGAGAGAGAGAGGAGGGAGATGACCAGCAGCGTGGGCCCCGCGTCCCACCAATCAGCCTCCTAGCTGACGGCCCCGTTTTGACCCTGCCCCGCCACGTCAGCGTAAGTGGCAACGTAGTTTACAAAATACGCTTTTCGTTTTTCTGTCCAGGCCCATGTTTGAAAATCTTTTCATTGCAGATAGGTCCCTCGGAGAAAAACATCCATATCTTTTTATCAGTAACTCCAAATAAGGTGAAACCAACGCTCACTTCTTCGTCTCGTCGAGCCCGTCCTGTTTGTTTCATTTTCACTATGGTTTGATACTGTGAAAATGACCATTTTGCCCTTGCCCAAATCAGCCCCCTTCGGGAGAGAATGTTTTTCGGCGATTCTTTCCGCAAGTTTCTTGCACGTCTTCCCGGAGTCTCCGTCATCCCCAGGAAAGCCGCAATACCCACTTACATGATAGTCATGCAGTAGCCATGGTTTTCAACTTGAATCTTTACTAAATGTTTGCTTGTTGAAAAGTTGGTTATCGCTGTTCCAGTGATGTTTAGATTTGCATGTTCACTTTTGTGCTATGTTGTCTTGTACTCTATTATCATGTTCTACCCGCTAGTATTTGCTTTCATATGTTTATGCTTGCTAGTAGTACATGTTGATGTTGGTGATGGTCATGCTAGTCAGTGTGCCATGCTCAGTGGATATGATTTATTGTTGATATGGTTGATAGTTATGTGATACCCTCATGATTATGTTGATATCATGTTCATGTATTTTATCATGGCTCAATATATTTTCATTCAAGTTAACTGTATTAAATTGAACTTGAACAACTGTTGGCTAAGGCATGGTGCCGCTGAATCGATGCTGACCAGTGCAACCACGCTTACCGGTATGGGACGGTCCTAACTGGGTCTATTGTCATGCCTCTCGCCGGTGCCGCCAACGAGGGAAGGTTATGGGCACGCGCTACCCTGATTAGGTAGGCGAACATAAGCCTTGTGTGCCCATTGTTGAGTTAGTTTTTGGATCCAGGTCCCAGAGTGGGACGGGACACGACGGTTGTCGTTGTGTCTTTGAGGTAGACACGGGGCCACCCATGACTTAGCCCAGAGGGGAGTTGGTCGGAGTGGCCGGGAGAGTGTCATGGTAGTAGATCGGTTTTGTCGGAACGCCGTTGGTCCACCCGAATGGGAGTGCGAGGCCATGGGTTCCGTAGTGTGGGTACAGTGTACTAACCTCTGCAGAGTGTATATTAAATCTACCAATAGCTGCGCCTGCGGATAAGGGCCCAGGTCGAAAGTAGGGTACACCATGAGTCAACAGTAATAAGAATAATGCGCTTAATAACAATGAGATAAGTTGGTTGTGATCGTCGTAAGGATCACGGGCCATTTAGTGGTCGGGTTGTGATCGCCGTAAGGATCACAGGCCATTTAGTGGTCGGGTTGTGATCGCTGTAAGGATCACGAGCCATTTATTGGTCGGGTTGTGATCACCGTAAGGATCATGGGCCAAGTGTTGGTCGGGTTGTGATCGCCGCAAGGATCACGGTGGTATCGAGGATACCGAGTTATTGTATATTCGTGATGTTGTGCGAGTAAAGATCAAGCTCCTTGTGGTCATTTAATGATTACTATGGTATTGTTTATACCAAGCTTGATTTGATCCTAAGATGATTGTGTGATGATTGAGGTCGGTAAGTGATGCATGTGATGGTTACAAGGTAGACCGAGCAGAATAAGTGGTGCATGTAGTGGCATCATGTTGCATGATAGTATTGTCGGATTAATATGTTGATGCCATGTTCATAATGTGTTAACCGTATCATGTTAAAGTTGTTCATGCTATATTGTTCTGATGATATCATGTTAAATTCTGCCTAACCTGTAATTGCCATGCTGTTGTCTGCCTTGAATGCTTCTGGTTTATTGTGAGCTTGCAAGTACATTCAATGTACTGACCTGGCGTGTCATGCCAGTTTGCAGGTCATGCCGGATTTGATTGCTTGGTTGTCGTGGTTTCCGTTCTGGCGAGCTAGGATAAGCGTTCCAGCCAGAGTCCCTGCGGAGAGGAGTCCACCACCGTTGTCGTTGTTCTGCTGCTAGAGTTATTCCACTGCTTCGAGTTGTTCTGCTGCTTGCATAGAGTAACTGAGAATGGCATAGTGTCACTGTACTGATGTTATTCATTGTAATATCGGAGACCTTGTATTCATATTCGTGTAATAATAGAAAGCTGGTTTGTTCTATGCTAAGCAGTGCCGTATTCCAGAAGACTTCTCCTCGATCTCTGGGCTGGAATACGGGGCGTTCCGGTTTCTCTGAGCCGGGGTGCCACAACTTTTCTCCTCTTGCAGTTGGGTTCAGTCGACGAAGACTCCACCAACTCACTTTGGCAGGACACCCTCACAAACGGCACCTTGTAGATGCTCGATCCTTCAATCTCTGGTGGATGCTCCATCTGAGATCGATACTCCCACCACCGCTCCCTCACGATCGGATTTGGTGAATCTGTTTGCTCTATGGCCCAGAGGAGCAGCTCTATGTACTCCGGCGCGACTCCCTCCGGGTGTATCGCCGCCTTTTCGCTCTGTTGCAGATATTTGGCCATGGATGTCACCGTCGCCGCTAGCTGGTCCGTGTTGTCAAACCAAGACGGTATCTCCAAAATCCTAACTAGCTTCACAGGGTCGCCGTCTGCGATCCTCACGTATCGGTTGTACTCCTCCATCGATCTACTTCTCCACAACACCTTCACTCGCCGGCGGTGTGTTTTGAATGGAAGAGGAGAGGAGCAACGCTGGTTTTGGATTAGAACGGGAGATGAGCGACGCTAGTTTTGGACTGGAATAGGAGAGGATGGGCGGTGGTTTTGAAATGGAAGAGGAGAGGAGCGGCGCTAGATTTAGATTGGAACAGGAGAGGAGCGGCAGTGGTTTAAGAGGACAAGAGCGGAAGAGCGTGCTGGTCTTGGAAGTATTTTTTTGTTGTTTTGCGTATTTTGGGTCAAAGTTTGACCACGTACTGTATTTGACAAGCAAAATGTGAATGCATGTCACCAAAAATTGTATCGTTTGGTTCGTATCTGAATGTACTTTCAAATTATATTCTTTTTGCAACGTATAACATATATTTTATGTGCGAAAATCATGGTCAATTATGACCCAGAATAAAAGGGAGACTAGTTAATGTGGGGTCGCTTTCTTAATTGAAGGGTAAATTGATTTTGATTTTGATCTAGTCACAATGCGCCGGCCCTCTCGTCCAATACTAAATCGCTGCTGCACGTTCCTGTCCCTCTTCTCCATTGCAAAACCACCTCCTATTCTCTCCATCATCTCCATTCCAAAACCACCGTCTCACCTCTCCCTCTTCTGATCTTCTCCATTGCAAAACCACCTCCTCCTCTCCATCATCTCCATTCCAAAACCACCGTCTCGCCTCACCCTCTTCTCTATTGCAAGACCACCGTCTCTCCTCCCATCTTCCAAAGCTAGCACCAGACCACTTAGAAGGACATCTATGGAGAGGATGCAGCAGCGAATCAGGCAGATCGTTGGTGGCGACCAGGCAAAGTTAGCCAGGTTGAAGGAGATCCTTACTTGGTTTGACAATGAGTGGGAGATTTTGAGTATGGTGCGGGCCATGTGGCAATGTATGCGAAAGAGCGAGACGACGGCGATGAGAGCGGCAATGTACATGTACTCCTCGGCGGCAGTCACGCCACAGTCCTCCGAGTTCATCGACTATCTCCTCTGGGTGATGGAGTAGACAGATTCGCCCGAGGCGACAGTCAGACGGAGGTGGTGGGCATACAGGTCGAAGGTCGAGAACCTAGAGGATAACGAATCGATCGAGTATGGTGTGCCGTTCGTGAGGGTGTAGAGCCAGCCGGAGCCACAGGAGTATTCGTTCTCCTACCGCAAGAGGAGGCCGGATGGCGCGACGTCGCTTCCCCACCGTTCTCCACGGTTCCCTCGACGCTCGCCTTGTTTCAAAGGTGGCAGTAGGGTTTAAGGTAAGCTTCGCACTAACCTAATCTTCCACCTGCTCATGCTTACAATCAGTGTGACAACTAATGAAACTCATGCTTACAATTAGTCTCCGAGTACTACGCCAATCACCCTGAAATAGCTCTGGACCTTTGGGTCAAAGTTGTGACACAGTGTACAAATAAAGAAAAATAGATTGGTGCTTCTTTCATATAAGAGTACTCCCTAGAAAACTGCCAATATAATCTACTAGTATTTGGTTAGAGGATTTGCTGCTGAGAAAGATCCGTCCACAGAGAGCGCCACACATCCCACTGGTGGTGGTGGATGCCAATGCGTGCATGCAACATGGTTGGTGTCGGTAATTTTTACTTGGCACACTTCACACTCTGCATATATGCCGGTTCGATACGTACATTTGTGCAGTTCCACCAAAATGCAGCTGAATAACCCTATTTGCACAGATAATGAAAAAGCGTGATTACATTATAGTGGCACTAGTTGATGAAACACACAAAATAAATAGAAGAAAATATTGCAACAGTATCATAGTATGCCATGCTGCGAGGGCAAGATTGGCCCTGCGACTCCTCATACGGTACGCCTCATACTGGACATCGTCCCAAGTCTCCAAGATACACCTTCTGCCAGTGATGAACATCAGTGTACATCGGTAGTACAAGGAGGCGCTTTGAGACATTCAAATCTCTATTTTTTTACAGATCAACTAAAATTAAGCACCCCAGTTTGCAGAAACGCTTAAACATTAACAATGGGACTAGTTGATGAAACATACATTAACAAAGAGAAGCACTTTCTTTATCTACATTGGAAATTAAATGATAGAGAGGACACTCGCTCTATTTTAACTCTATTATTACCTCATTTTATCAGTGCACCAGGGTCGAGCAGGTGGCAAACGAGGTGTACCATGCGTCGCAAGGATGGAGGCCGGGGGTGCTTAGACTGGGATGCTGAAGCTGGCTCTTTCAGTCACCAACATGGATGATTCAATTCATGGGCACTTTTGGTGCAGTTCACCTAAAATGAAGCAATGTCCCGTGAGCTAGCAGCTTCTTCAATTCTTTTTAAGAAAAGGGCTCCACCCCGGTTCCATTTCCATCATAAAACGAAACCCACAGAGCTTCTTCTTCATTAGTTGTAATAAAATTGAGCAACATCAAGGTTGGTTGTGAAGCTCCTGGAGTGCTCAACTATAATTTGGATATCATTTGTGCAGTTCAACTAAGATCGAGCGTGAAATGTATATGTCTGTTTGCACAAAAAAGGTGGAAAGGAGGGTGACTAACAAGTGATGAAACATGCATCAAATGAAAAGAAGCATGTTCCTTATCTGAATGGCAATCCTACAAGGACAGTAGCAATTTCTAAAGCAGTGGCATTGCTAGATATTAGTGTGGCCATTAGGATTAACTATGACAACCGTTAAATACGACATTACTTTGGGCATGGGAGCTTAGGCAGACCAGGACAGTTGCATTTCTAACGAAAAGAATCAACTTATCTTAATGGGAAATTTTGCAGGACATGTAAATTCATATTACTGGAGGCATCACATTGAAAACAACATTGGTTTAATATGTCCTTACTTTTAATAGTGCGACTGCTACATTTTACCAGTGGCATTACATAAGAGTGGCTCAGGGCAACAAACATCAGAACATGATATCTGGGTTGGTCCCATTTTTGTTCTGTATAGCCACCTTATACTGTGTGAGGCTAGCAAATCTAGTGCTAGACTTACTCTATTGACTTGTCCCCCAGTCCCCACTTTCTTTCCTTTTTCAACAAATAGATCGGATTTATATTGAGTTTGTACTGCGTTTCCCTTTATTTCCCTATTAGACCTAGAGACCAGTTGGGTAGCCAGTCTTTGCTACTTTTCGCCCCCATTATTTCCTCTTTCAACCAAGTCCTAGATTCAGGTAACAAATCCTCCCCCACCCCACCCCTTTCTTCCTTGTTTGAACAAAGTAGTACTAGATTCGAGTGCATGAACTAGTTTTACCTCTTAAACGTAAAAAAATTAGGTGGTTTTCAAACAGCCGATCGATCCTATCTACAAGGGGGTTGAGAAATAGTAAAAGATACAAATGCAGCGACGTTAGGAGCTCGGGAAGTAGAGCAAGGCCAGTTTCGAAGGAAGTTATACCTGATGGTCGCCGGGATGTCGCTAGGTGGGCGGCGGGAGGCCGGATCTGCCCACAGTATGACAACAAGGAAGAAGGGGTCGGAGGCCCTCCCTCGCCAGTAGTGCTTGGGAGAGAACGACAAGGCAGGCTGATCGGGATGCGCTAACAGTGGGTAAGAGCCATCGCCGAGGACGACCGCGTGAATGTTGCACCTTCTCACCTTCCCCGGCGGAGAGGATCCAGCTAGATCTGTGAACAACGGTGAGCAGAGAGAGAGAGATTGAGTGGCCACTGCTGTCATGTTTCGATGTGGAGAGGACGAGATAGTGTGAAGAGAGCAACACTAGCAAGCAAGCGCGGAGGCTCCTGCCTATATAGTGGAGTAGTACTAGTTTTCTTTTGTCTACCGGAGCCGGCTTGACCTCGTCAATGACTGTCGAGAAGTCTTCATGCATGTGGTCCAGAGGCGCAATTGTCGTCATTTTGATCTGAAGTGCCGGATTATAACATATAACACGAAAAAATGCCACCTGACAAGAAATCATAACCTCACTGCCAAAAGGAGACAACATGAACCCCGACGGACAAACTAGACGAGGAACAAAGCTCAAATTAAAGATAAAGTCGTAGAAAAGGGGTCCGTCGATAGATGTCCTAATTAACATAGCCGGCTTGACCTGGATGGCAGCTGAGTAGTCTTCGTGCATGTGCCCCCAATAACTAGCCCCACTCAGTTGTCGCTGTTTAACCCTCACAGTGATCCGAAGCACATGACACCTAATTTTGCGAGATGACAAGAAACCTTTTTTTAGATTTCTCACCACAACTACAACCATGTACAACACAGCCTGCAGGATATGTAGACGATATGCCAGACCGGCCGACCGTCTAGGGTGCGACGCGAACACGACAAGCGTGCTATATACTCTGTACATGTGTACCGCCATCTTCTAGAGGCTTTGCTCCATGGCACAATCCATGGATACAAAATTTGTATACTATATTATTTAAAAGTTGAGGGCGGGGCTTTTCCTGCGCGGTAGGCGGGCAGTTCTGCCTAGTCAATTCGACAGAGACGCGAGAAGACGAGGGAGTAGGCTGCTGCAAACGTAGGCTATGTGATTTGACAGCGAGTTACTGCTGGACAGGTGGGGCCCCATGATTTGACTTGCCATTATCATTTTAACTGTGGCGCTACGAACCACATGAGTCTCCTGATTCCTGACCACCTCCATAAAGGTGCCTCTCCCAATGCTCCACCATGTAGACTGTAGTAGAGGCTGGCTCTTGCATGAGAGACCACTTCTCCACTTTTTCCTTGCCTCTCTTTCCTCCACATATGCAAAAATGCCATGTAAAGCGCACTATTGTACTTAGGTTGGTCGTAATGGAGAGTATCATATACTAGTATCATGCATATAATACTTTTGTATGATACTACTCCCATTACAAGCAACCTTACTTGCTCCTACAGGTGCTAAGCTTGCCACATAGGCATAAATTCTGATGTGGCAAGTTAATCAAGAAGAGAGAGACTAGTTTGGTAACCCAAGGAAGAAATGGTGCACGTGTACCTAGGTGAAAAGACAATTTTGAGTCTATAGCTAATTATATGAAGCAAACTTAGCAACAAAAAACTAATAAGCACACCATTTCATTGGAAGAGGTCACTCCTTGGCAAATGCATAAATACTAGTACTCCCTGTGTCCCATAATATATGAACATTTTTGGCACTACACTAGTGTCAAAAACATTCTTATATTATGGGACGGAGGGAGTACGAAGAAAGAGATAGAGAGAAGTAAAAAAAATACACTTATAGCCAATCTTATAGGTAACCTTGTTGTAGTATGAGTGACTAAGTGATGACTATGTATGACATGTCAACATCAGATAGCCTAACACACCATGTTAAATCTCCAAGGGCACGACCGCGTGAGCGACGCGACGGTCGTGGTAGGCATGACCATGATACAGGCTGCTGGCAGCCCTTGGATCTGAGATCAAACGGTCGCATGCTAAGTTGCTGAAAATTTGCAGAATAACCCTCCAGGATAGGATATTTACCCGTAGGTCTAGAATCATGCCATGCAACCATTCGAGCTTAGATCCAAGGGCTCTCGGAAGCCCGTATCATGGGAGAATGGAAAACCACTATCCTGCCGTTCGCATGCTGGCAGTTCGCTCCTACTCATCCCCGCACGTCCTTCAATACTACGGCGATTCGCTCCTAGTCGTCCCATCCTTTCACATTACGGCAGTTCCACTAATCCTAACCCTCCTCCCAAATCCATGGCATCCCAAATCTCCACGATCGGCGGTGAGTACAAGGTTAGAACCATCACCGGCGATGAGTTCGACGTCATCTACACCCGTTCTTCCGCGATGGTGAAAGGATGCCTTTCTCGCTTCAGATGCATGTTTGAAAACTCAGATGATGAGTGGGTCGCTGGGCTAGATGTTGAGTACACCACAGTCCTGGGATAAGAGTAGGATCTAAAGGACCAAGAGAGTAAGAAGCCCGCCGTGATCCAGGTTTGCGTGCATGACTTATGCTTGGTCTACCACATATGCCATGCCGATGTTGAATGCCTGGATTTTAAGGACTTCCTCGAGAGCAACGTAGTCAAATTTGTTACTGTAGACTTTGGGAAAGATAAAGAAGTCCTCGGTCGGATAGGCCTCGTTGTAGGCAACCCCTTCGACCTCCAGAAGAATCGGCTGGTGTCCTCTCGTCAGCCTTCAATGCTGACCCTGGCAGGAGCCATGGTTCATCCTTCATACGGTAAACTGGAGAAACCTCCATACACGTTTCATCGTTATGCATGGCAGCGGAATGTACTAGATATAGACCACATCCACTACGCTGCAATGGATGGCTACCTTTGTTTCAATATCTACATGGGTTGGATGAAGAGCAAGAGCCAAGTGTGCGGTTCAAGCAAAGAAGTATCGGCCAAGAGGAAGAGGGACAAGGACGAAGTCGAGGACGTGAACGAGGACTCCGAGTAAGGTGGCAGTGTCGTTGCTCATGGTGGTTCTAATGCAATGTCTACCAGAATAGTTGCAAAGTTTAATTTCAGGTGTGCTTAATTTAATTTGAGGGGTGTGTTGTGATGAGCCCCCAGCAGAACTATGTTATGTTTCTTCTCGTTACTTTAACTCTTCAGTACGTACATACTACTAGTATTTCTTACATTTCATCTTTTAGTTGGTATAATATACGTACAATATATATGGCCAACATCATATAGCCAACAATTTAGTTGTCAAAGAATTTCAGGGTGCTTAGTTTTGTCAAAGAATTCCTAGATGCTTAGTTTTATTTGAGGGGTGGGATGTGCTGGACACCATTATTGTGACTAGACTTTTTTAATAGTACTATATGCATAATTTGGCAACGAGCGCTCTCTATATGTACCACCTTTTTTTTAATTTCAAGTTTTGCTCCATGGCGCAATCGATAGATACTACTACTGTACAAAAGTATACATTTTTTAAAAGGCTAGAGGGTGGGCCAGTCTAGCATGGTTGGTTTCACGAGAGGCGAGGGCCTTTGTGATTTCACGACTCATTACTACTGGAAGGCGGGGCCTTGTGATTTGACTGCTTGTATAAATGCGCCGACGACCTGAGAAGGAGCAAAGAACCGTGCGGTATACTCAAGTTTTCCACTGGAGTAGTACTACGATGGAGGAGCACGAAACACAGCAGCACAGTGCCATATGGCGATAAAAATGATCTAATTTGCTAGTCATCTCATTGTTAGCATTGTTCTATTCATTCCCTCAAAAAAACATTGTTCTATTCATGCCTCGCAGAGAACATGACACGTGCAGCGAAACACCCGAAGCAAAAGATGAAACACAGGAGCAAAAGAAGAAGGAAGATTATCACCCCAAATGATCTAATTCACCGTGCAGTCATAACTGCTTCTTCATCGCCTCCACGACCTCCATCTCCTTGCGCGTCTCCTCCGCCATCTTCTTCATTCTGTCCATGACGCGGGATTTCTTGATGCGAGCCTTCATCATCTGTTCCACGACCGCAGTACGTACCTTGACAGCAGTCGGGTGCTTGATGCGGAGCTTCGCCAACTCCTCCTTCTGTTCCATGACGAGGGCGTGCAACATCTTCATCGAGGAACTACTATTCTCATGCAGCTTCTTCCAGCCGGCGTTCTTCTCCTTCAACAGGTCGATCTCGTGGCAGAGCTTTGCCTTGTCCTCCTGAAGTCGGAGAATTTTGCTGGTCGCCTTCTTCTCCGAGGCAATGCTATTCTTCAGCAGCATCACCAAACCGGCGGTCATCTCCCCCTGCTTATTGAGCTCAGCGGGCATGTCGTCGAGGCTCTCCTTCAATAGCTCCACCAAGCCTTGGATGAACTCCTTCTGCTTATTGAGGTGCTTATTGAGCTGATTGGGAATGCCGTCAAGGGATAACGACTCCAGCACCACCGGCTCGGCATGTTCGCCTCCGCGGCTAGGGCGCTCCTGGGAGCAATCGCCTGCCCATGAGAGATCTTTCGAGGTCTCTGCGTGGCGGCGAGCCCTCTCTTTTTTTCCACAGCCTTGGTTGACGCTCCCTTGTTACGAGTAGTTCTCGACCTAGAGCTCTGCTCACCGGCCATGGCAAGGACGGACGAAGAAGAAGCACTTATGAGGAGGAAAGCTAGAGTAATTTCCGGTTAGGTAGTTCCCCTTTTTATTACCTAAGTACTAGCACTAGTACTAATACCTTCATAGTGGGAACACGTTCAGGTTTGGTACGTACTAGTAGGTGTGAGCAGGCTTTCGAATTTGATGGGAACAAGGTAAAGATTAATTAATGGTTTTGGTTTCGAGGCCCGAAACGGCTCCCGATGAGTTTTGCAGAACATAAATTTCAAGTAGACTACACTGCTCAAATGCGTAAATATTATGTTACTGACAAAAATTGGCACACAATACGAAGGAGACCAATGGAAGTACTACTAGCAACCCATGATTTAACTACTCGCATGCATGCAGTGGAGTAATAATGTCTTTCTTCCGCCCTCACGTCCACTCAATTTGCATGCGCTGTATTAATTGACTATCAATGAAGTGAATGACTTTACACGCGTCAAATTATCACATGGGGTGGATCTTGGTACCAAATTGCATCCGCCCGTGCACCCGCGTGTGTGTGCGAGGGAATGAGTGCATGTGTGGCGTGCGTACACATCTTCGCTTCGTGCATGTATTGGCAGTATGGCTCAGGGAGGACGAGTGCATTCTTCTGGAACCAGCAGCACGTCACTGTGATCAATCCACGCAAGGAGGTCGCGACAACACCTCCACATGTGCCACATGGCTTCATGAACTGTAAGAGAGACACTGTGTAGCCTGCCATTGGAATTCTAATTTACGTGTTTTGCACATACTCGAAGTACTAGTAAGGTACACGTGCATTGCACGCATCAGATTTTGCAACCAAATTATGAATAAATACCACACTATAGCATGTAAGCTCTGAGTCATATATGCCCGATGTAGACCTTCGGTTAATTCTTATAGTTCATCTCATTCAAAATCAATTAGTTTTTATAAAAAGCTAGGGCCTCTTGGATTCATAGGATTTCCAAAACACGAGAATAGGAAAAACATGGGATTATAGTGGAATGTCGTCTTGAATCCTACAGGATTGTACGAGTGTTTGATTGTGCATAGAAAAAACGCAGAGTTCTTTCAAAGAGGTTTGAGCGGATGGGATGTTTCCTATGAAATCTAGTGCAAATGAATCATATGGAAAAATTCCTATGGTTTACAATCCTACAAATCAAACAACCAAGATAGGAAAAATTCCTAATGATTAGAATCGTCCAAAATTCCTTTGAGAATCCTTTGAATCAAAGAAGCCCTTATTCTATTTTATGATTCATGAAATTGTGCATTGTAAAGCATAAAGTAAAAACAAATAATGGCAATTCAACTAGAAAAAAAGTTTTGGCAGCTATGATACGGAAGATTCTAGAATAAAAGAGAACCACTGTTGTTTTGAGGTTTGTGCATTATGCTTAAGTTCAACTATGTAGTCTGCTAGATTGTACATGTGGAAAAATCCGGTGGGGGGCTAGAGGATTGTGCGAGGGGCCGAGTGGAGGGAGACTATGAAGGAATGCACAAGTGCGAGATCGATATTTAGAGAGAGGGGGAGAGAACGTGCGCTGTTGCACGCAGTGGCGGAGCCAT
This sequence comes from Triticum dicoccoides, assembly GCF_002162155.2. Lineage (NCBI taxonomy): Eukaryota > Viridiplantae > Streptophyta > Magnoliopsida > Poales > Poaceae > Triticum > Triticum dicoccoides. The sequence goes on from NC_041385.1 coordinate 715,525,959, forward strand.
GAAAAATAAATGAGCTAGGGGGCCGAGCATTGCTAATCCTTTACGAGGAGGGTCAATTCATGAACTTAAACCATTTTTAGCAGCAATTGTCTAATGATCAAATTCCTATTAGCCTCGATATATAGTGATGTTAGGGGGGGCAGGGCCCTTACTGCCCCCTGTCTTCGCCATTGTGCGCACATTTGAGAGATGAAGCGGAAGGCATGGATGATGAGAGGGGGACGTTGGATATATAATTAATGTGGGTGTATTAGCTATATATGTTAATCCTATATAGAGAGGTATAGATTGATCGATGTGGACATGGGAAAGAGGGTGAGACCTCACTGGATATATCGATTGATCGGTTTTTGTGGAAAACTATGAAAGACATAGCTATATGCACACATACATAGATGAACATCGATCATTGCGCATGCACACGTGAGAGATAAAGAATGCCCGATATGATGGGGAGGGGGATGTGTGTGGGTGTGTGCCTTGATGGGAGACCGACCTGAAGAAAAAGATTGCATGTGTGCGATGAATAATGCCGACTGGTAGTGTGTGTGCATGCATGCACGAGAGAAAGTTAGTGGTACAGTTATAAAGAGAGGACGACTGTGTGGGTGTAAAAGACTAGGTGAAGTCATAATCAATGTAACATTGAATTCAAATATTTGAATAAGAGATCCTGATGTTTGAAACCCATGCATGCATGAATATAACGGAGATCTGCGCGGTGTGGTTTGGAAACGAGCATGTTGTAATGTATACACATTGAACAAGGTCAGACTGATTTGAATTTGAGATACCGATGGCAGACATCATTTGGCCACGTCGCATCTGTGCATGGACACACTATTATAGTTGGAGATGATGGGTGGCTTTCGCATCAGATATCTATATCTATACCCCTATATATATATTATATTTTATATATTTTTATATTGTGTGTGGGTAACTTTAACTATGAAAGATGGTCGTTGGATGAGGCGAATCCGACGGTCCAAAGATGGCAAATTTGAGCACTACTGGCCGTTGGATATCATCTAGATTCCACCAGATTTAGCCACATGTATAATCTAGAAGACTCCATGGTTGAATTTAAGCATAATGCACAAACATCAAAACACAAGCACTTCTTCTTTGTTCGAGAATCTTCCGTATCAGAATTGCCCAAATGTTTTTCTACATGATTTGCCATTATTTGTTTTTACTTTATGTCTTACAATGCACAATTTCATGAATCTTAAAATAGATTAGCTTTCTTATAAAAACTAGATTTTGAATGAAATGAACTATAAGAATTAAATGAACATCTACATCATGCATATATGACTCAAAGCTTACATGCTATAATGTGGTATTTATTCATAATTTGGTTGCCAAATCTCATGCATGCAATGCACGTGTACCTTACTCTAGTCTAAATGGTGTTTGTGTGTGTGTTGTGCGTGTTGAGGTGCAAATTGTCTTTTTTTGGGTACACGTTAAGCTTGTTCTTCCGAAATTTCAACCCGCGCCTTGTTATGCCGAAAATTCAAGCTAGCGTCTCTGTCTCGTGCTGTGCAACTCCCGCCTCTTCAACCCGCGGCTTGTTAGCCCGAAATATTTAAGATATATCTTTGTCTCGTCGTGCTCCGACAACTCCCTCGATCTCAACCCGTGCCTTGCTATTCTGAAATTACAACGCGCGCGAAAACTCCCACCTCCTGTGAAATCCCAACACGCGAAATGCTCGTGGTAGCCCTGAACCGAAAGAACCGCCTCAAATCAGTGGGGGTACTTTCCTAACTTACCCCATATTTCGGACAAGCGCGTCCCTAAGCCATGGTTCCCCACTGCCATCCCATCCGCCCACTCATTGGTACACCGAGGCCGCGAAAACTCGCGACAAAGCCCCACCCCATGCTCTATCCGCCACCCAGCCGGAGCCTCTTCCCCGATGACGTCGTCCACAACAACACCTCGACGTACCTCATCCACCGTACCAGATGAGGATCCGTCATCGATCTCGTGGTCCCGCCGGTTCAGCCACCCCGCCCTCCACCTCCAAGGAGCTCCCCCGACGTTCCCCTCGTCTTTCGTGCCACCTCCATTCCCACACCGCCGTCTTCACCTGCACCACCGGAAGAGCATCATCATCGCCGTTTCCTCGGATGAAGCTGCGGCCTAATCGGTGCCACCAAAGAGGTTGTACACTAATCGCCGCATTTTCTTCTTGATTTGATCTCATGGTGCTTCCGGCGCTCGGTCCCGAGCCGACATGGCGCGGCTCCATCCACGGCGGCGTCGCCAGCCACTTCCTCCATGGTGTCGCTCCCTAGGTGGCGACGTCCACATCAGTAGGAGCTGCTGCTGCTTTAGCTCTTGCTCGCACTGCTGCTATGCTCTTGCTCTCGGTCCCCTGCCTAGTCTGCTCTTGCTATTGCTCTTGCTCGCGCTCTTGCTCTTTCTTGCCATGCTGCTCTGATTTAGCTACACTTCAGTCGACTGAATCGACTTTTGGGTCAGTCGATTTTCAGGGGGTGGGGGGGGGCTCGCTG
>NC_041385.1:715528764-715540336 GCF_002162155.2 Triticum dicoccoides
GGGGGCTCGCTGGGGTGAAGGAAGAACCAGCCGCAATGGGGAGGGGGGCTCGCTGGAGAGGTACCCCACTATCTATCTTAGGGTTCAGGGTGGGGGCGGTGGTCACCGGCGGTGGCGGGGTGGTGGCGTGGGGATCACCGGAGAAAAAGCTCGGCAGGGTGGGGCTAGAGGGATGGCCAGGGCGGCGGCGGACCGGCCGTGGGGAGTGTTTTCGGGGCGGGTGAGGCGGCGCACCGCCGGCCGCGGGCGGCGAGGGGCTGCTGTTTGGCCGGGGGTGGCTGGCGGCTCAGCGGGTGGAGGTTGAAGATGAACCGCAGGCCCTTGATTTCGTATCCAACGGCTGTAAAATCGACTGAACAGAGATGAAAAAGTCAGTCGACCGACGTTTAGCCTCACATTGCTAGTGTGTTCAGTTTCGACAGCAAAATTCAGTTTCGACAGCAAAATTCAATTTCGACAATTAAGTTCAGTTTCGGCAGTTAAGTTTAGTTTCGACAGTTAAATTCAGTTTTGACAGTTAAGTTCAGAGATGAGCGGCTGATGTATTTTACATCTAGCACTTTGTAGTTATGTATTTTACGTCATGTATTGGAGTTGCTATTAGAATTACACTCAGGTTAACGTTGTCTCTCTGGGCCTGCTTCAGCCTCGGCGTCGTACAACTCACCGGAGCTGCTCCAACGACGTAACCCTCCATCACAGCGGAGCAGTACCTCGGGCTCCATCTCCAGACGCCTAAGATCTTCTTCCCCTCCTCCGACAGCCAAGTCAGCCGAAGCATCCTCACCGGCCAACCCAATCACGCTGAGATCGACATGGCTTCGCCAAAGAGGTTGTGCACTTGTTGCATCTCTTTTTTACTCTAAATGTTATATATATTGTCCACTGAGCACTCGTAGTAACGGGAAATATGATTATTTTATACTACTACTCCCTCCGTTCCAAGTTAGTATAAAATTGGGTCATCTATTTTGGAACGGAGGGATTATATGACAAGCAGTGAGGTACCAGGCAACTTAGCTATCCGTGATGGACTCTCTTGAACGCCATCATTATTTATCTCTGCGATTTTGAGCTGTGCATTTGTCAATGGGCCTGGGAGTTGAGCTAGTATGACAGTGGCCTGGGTCCAAAGTAATAGAAGTAGCATAAAAACATTTTTTTAGTGTAGGATTTTCCTTGCTCAAGCCCGCCTACTAGAATCGCCAATGCTTGAAAGGAAAAGTGAATGAAAAACATAGGAATTGGAAATTTTCCTATGGTACTACTTTTCATGAATTTGGTGCAAAGGAATGGAGCAAAGGAAAACTGTAGGATTTGTTCCTTTAGTGTCTCCTTGACAGAAAAACTGTAGGAATTCTAATTTCCACTTGTCCTCCTTTTCATATTCCTATTCATCAAGCACAAGACTAAGAGATAGTAGCATAATAGCATTATAACCGTACATTTTCTTGTCGTTTGACTTAATCTCACCATGCTTTTTTGCATCCTGTGATCTTCCAATTGTTGTGAATCAAACACCCAGATTGGCAGAAATCCTGTGTTTTTAAATTCTCTGTTTTGCACGTGCATTCCTATCCTATTCCTGTCTATTTCCTATCCCTGCATTGTTAGAATCCTCAAATTCAAACAAGCCCTTACTCAATTACTTTTGTTACGGATATGTGTCAAAGAAAACCTTGTGTGGTTTGTCCTGCTCCTGCGGCCTGTGTTCCACCCCAGCTCAGCTGCTCCAATGACGGAAGGGTTCACCACAATAGAGATCCGCTCTCCAGACTATCTTTCGCCGCCTCAAATCTTCTTCCCCGCCACCGGCAGTCACGACAACTGCATTACCATCATCAACTGAGCAGATGACCTTGAGGACTACACGGCTCCGCAAGAGAGGTTGCACTCTTCCATGTCTGCTTATGTTATGCATCGCTTAATATGATGACATGCTACATTATCGTCTTGTCCACCTATTAGACTCCGAGTCAGGTCCAAACTAATGCTGAAACTTGAGTTTTTAAATGGTTGTGGTGTACATATTGGGGCAGCAATCAGTACTATCTGTCTACTATCTGGTTAATCTCCGGTTTCTACTATGAGTTTCATGTTGGGTGCAAACAAACATTAAAGGAGCCACTATCTGTATTTTTTAACTAAAGCTATTATCTGCCTGCTATCATTGGTTTTGGGTCTATCCATAGTTTGCTACCATCACTCTGGATTTGTGCATGCACTCCTTACATAATCTCACTATGTTTTATTCCTATGCATGCCAGTTATTGTACACAATGGAACTGATCATGTAGAGCAAAAGAGACGAGCCTTGTGTGGCAATAAAATTTCATGCAGACGTCGTTCCATGGTGGGCGCAAAGGTAGCCCTCCTCCACCCATTTTGGATCGTAATCAAGAGGAAGATAATTGTTTTGAGGGGGATTCAGAAGGAGAAGACCACTCCTATTTACCCCATGAGGTCTTCGCACTAACTTGGCATGCTAATGTTGGTAATATCATGCATATGGTGCCTTGCATTGCTTAATGTATACATTAAAGATGTCATCTGCTTAGTTTAGACATGCTTTGTGTCAATGCCATATGTTTAGTTTCTTTATCGTATATGTGAATCATGCAATGCCATCTTGTTTAGCTAGGCATCATATATGTGAATTTTGCAATGCCACCCTAGTTAGCCAGTCATCTTATATGTGAATTATATCATGCCATCATTTTTTTATTACGTGTTAAATTTGTCAACAATTTTAGTACATTCAATTACTCTTCCTGTGCATCAGCCATTCGACACGGTCATGGAAAAATCTGGAGTGGAAACAAGGTCTTCAGAGCAGACAATGCTATCTGACGAAGCGCATGTCTTGCTCGTTACAGATAGCTCCTCAGAGGAGGATTCAGAGACAGATGATCAGTCATATTCCCCCCCCCCCGAGGTGCATGCTCTAACTTGGCAGGGTTATGTTGCTCATATCGTGCGTATGGTATCTTGCATTGCTATGTCATTTGCTTAGTTTAGACATGCTTTGTGAAAATGCCACCTGTTTAGTGTCTAATTACCATATATGTGAATTATGCAATGCCATCTTGTTGCAAGACATTATATATGTGAATTATGCAATGTTATCTTGTTGCAAGGCATTATGTATGTGAATTATGCAATGCCATGCTGTTTAGGCAAGCGTCATATATGTGAATTATATGATGCCTTCCTTTTTTTTGCATTTCTCATTGCTTTTGTCGACAATGTTTGTATATTCAACTGCTCTTCCTGTGCATCATCCATTTGAATTGGTGATGGAGAAATCTGGAGTGAAAACAAGGTCTTCAGAGCAGACAATGCTACCTGCTAAAGCAGATATCTTGCTGGTTACAGATAGCTCTTCAGAGGAGGATTCAGAGGCAGATAACTAGTCCTATTATCTCCCTGAGGTGTATGCTCAAACTTGGCAGGGTTATATTACTCATATCATGCATATGTTGTATTGCAATGCTTAGTTTTTACATCATATACACAATATTGAATGCCATCTCCTTAGTTGACACATCATATATGTGATTGCCCTCCGCTCACTTCCTTAGTATATAAATCATATATTTGAATGATGTCATGCCATGATATTTACATAGATAGCATGTATCTGAATTATGGCATGCCAACCCATTTTCTAAAGACATAATATAGTTATATTATCTCATCCTGTTTACATAGTCATCATATTTTAAATTATGTCATTCTATCCGTGAATTATATCATGCCACCATGTTTCCATCCACGACATGTTTGTGATTTATGGCATGCCAACCACTTTAATAGACACATCGTATAGTTATATCATGTCATCCTGTTTACATAGTCATCATATTTTGAAGTATGTCATTCTATCCTGTTTAGTTAGCCATCATACATGTGAAATTGTGTCATGCTATCCTGTTTAATTAGCCATCATATATGTGAAATTATGTCCTGCTATTCTGTTTAGTTAGATAACATAAATGTGAATTATTTCATGCCCTATTTTCTTCCCTACTATCCATTGCACCTGTCTATCTTACAATGTCTGCACATTCAATTACTTTGCTTGTTTATCAACCATTTCAATTGGAGGGAGTGATGGCAGTATCTGTGGGAGTAAAAACACGGTCTTCAGAAAAGATCGTGCTACCTGTCGATGTAGATAGAACCATGGTTGTACTTGCCCAAGAACCAGCCCCACCACACATAACCCACACTCATGCAGATTGTACCCCTACCCGGTTGGACAGAGAACCAGCTACACCCCTTCTAATCCCAACCCCAGCAGATAGACGGCCAGTTCCCGTTGACACAACATCGTCTCCACCACAAAGCACCCAAACACGAGCAGTTAGTAAGGCAACTGCAGTGCCCAAAGCACAAGGACCACACTCTGAACCCCAAGTCAACGCTGAAAGCCGAAGAAGAATTGTTCTTAGGTCAGGTTCCGTAGCTATGGTTACATACTACTTTGCTCTTGCATCACTGTATTATCTCATACCAACTAATTTCAAATTTGAAGGATGCAACTGAAACTCCAATGGCGCAATAGGTATGTTTTAAAGCTGTTTCTTCAACGTGTTTGGCTGTTTGCTGTTGTAACTTGCTCTATGTTGATTTAAGTTTCAATTGAATAAACAATTATGTTCTCATGCCATGCACATTACAAGTGTTGTTATTGCTGCGTAGTTTCCCACACTTATATTCTGTCTATGCTGCTTTGTCTTAAATAGATATGATTCAAACTGTATCTATCTTGATTTGGCAACATAAACTAGAATGATATAGACCATACAGTGACCATACTACATAGATATATGTTTGTTTCATGCTGTTATCCTGTCCACCTTACTACTGAACTGGTTTACCAAAATGAGTTTCATATACTACATTGTAAACCTGTCATGTGTTTGTTTGTTTCTCTTTTAGAACGCGGATAAAATATTGGAGAAGAGTACCCCGTTATGCAATGGTGAAGGAAGTAATGCAGATAAGGTTCAACATAGTGAGATATCCCTGTTGGTCTCCAAGAAAGCTGATAAAAACTATATTGAAGACACTGAGACAACCCCAAAGTCCTGTCTTGATGTAGTGTTCGAGTTACTGGCTACTACTGCTGGCACGAGCTCTTCAAACTCGTTGCCTGAATCAGTTCGGCTTCTTGAGTCTCAACTTCAAGTTGAAAGACATCGATCAGATGTTATGCAACAGGAAGCCGAAGGACTGAGGAAGTCCCTACAGAATTCAGTTGCATACATTCTGGTGCAACAAGTGCTGGAGGACTTAAGCGCCAAACAAGAGAAAGTTAATAAGCTTGCTAAGCATCTTGCCAGCACTATGGGTACCCAGGATATTGTTTCTTGAGCTCTTCTGAAGTGGTTTCAGTTCTGGATTTGTTTTGCTGCGGCATTTATTTGCGCTGGTCGCCAACTTTGACAACCAGTGTATATGATATGCTGCTTTGTTCCCAATATTTGCACTGGTGGCGAACTTTGATGCCCAGTGGATGTAATATGTGTAATAGCCGTGATAGCCTAGCGTTAGTTGCTTGCTTATTTATTTCCTTGTTGTCTTATTTATTTGTTTGCTTGTAGTCATTGCAGTTCTTTTTCCGCGGTTTGCTAGTGGCTGCAATAACCTATTTTTAAAAACTAGGCCACAATAACCATGTCTAATATTTACTGTAGTGACAGTGGGCCTTCTACGGGCCATAGAAACAGTGGGCCTTCTATGGGCCGTAGAAACAATGGGCCTTCTACGGGCCGTAGAAACAATGGGCCTTCTACGGGCCGTATCATCAATGGGCCTTATACGGGCCGTATGATCGATTGGCCAAACATGGGCCAAACAGACCGCATTATGGCCGTAAACGGGCTAGAGTTGGAATCGTCCGTTCATGGGCCGACCATAACGGGCCATCGTTAATAGACTGTATTTGATGACGCTATGAAAACGGCCCAACGTATTAACGGACCACAAACGGGCCGACTCTAACCACGGGCTGAATTTGGCCCACACGTAGAAAATGACAGTAACGGGCCATAAGTAAACGAATGCTGGAAATGAGCCCAAGAATAAATGGGTTCTGAGAAGGCCGAAAGATAACATAAGCTGGAAACGGACCAACAGAATAACGGGCCGTTAATGGGTATAAAGTGATACACTGTTCATTACGGGCCAGTTTCAGCAAGGGCCGTTAATGGGTGTAAAGTGATACACTGTTCATTACGGTCCAGTTTCACGACGGGCCGTTAATGGGCCAAGAGTTACAAAGGGCCTCATATGGGCCGAAAGACGTCTGTCAGTGTCAAAACCGGCGGATCTCGGGTAGGGGGTCCCGAACTGTGCGTCTAGGCGGATGGTAACAGGAGACAAGGGACACGATGTTTTTACCCAGGTTCGGGCCCTCTCAATGGAGGTAAAACCCTACTCCTGCTTGATTAATATTGATGATATGGGTAGTACAAGAGTTGATCTACCACGAGATCAGAGAGGCTAAACCCTAGAAGCTAGCCTATGGTATGATTGTTGTTCGTCCTATGGACTAAAACTCTCCGGTTTATATAGACACCGGAGAGGGCTAGGGTTACACAGAGTCGGTTACAATGGGAGGAGATCTTCATATCGTATCGCCAAGCTTGCCTTCCACGCCAAGGAAAGTCCTATCCGGACACGGGATGAAGTCTTCAATCTTGTATCTTCATAGTCCGGGAGTCCGACCAAAGGTCATAGTCCGGCCATCCGTACACCCCCTAATCCAGGACTCCCTCAGTAGCCCCTGAACCAGGCTTCAATGACGACGAGTCCGGCGTGCAAATTGTCTTCGGCATTGCAAGGCGGGTTCCTCCTCCGAATACTTCATAGAAGATGTTTGAGCATAAGGATAGTGTTCGGCTCTGTAAAATAAGTTCCACATGCCATCGTAGAGAGAATAACATCTGCACAAATCTAATCTGCTGACGTATTCCGTAGCGTGACGTCATGCCACAGCCAAACCTTTATTCGAATCGTTTTACTGTCCCACCTCAGCGCGTTTAGCGAGGTGGTTTCCTTGGCACGTCTTGTCAAAGCAGAGATCGTGTCCCCTTATTCCGGGATTCCCATCAATACGGGTGTGGATAACCCAACCGCGCCATCGGTATGACTTCTTTAATCGAAGGTAAGTCCCAAACGGTCATGGGGAGGGCTCTTGGTATTCAACCTCTTTATAAAGAGACCAAGGCTCACCTCCTCTTTTTCAATCCAATCAAGCCCGCCTCTCGCCTTGAGTTCCAACACCCAAAGCTCTAGATCCAGGCGCTTCGGACCTTCGATGATGTCCGGCTCCGACCTCCAAGGCCGGTGGATGCCTTCCTCTGTTACGGAGGAAGACATGCGAAAGCTGAGAGATGCCAGGTACCTGACCAGCGAAATCCCGCATAGGCTGCCTGCTCAAGGGCAGGCTATTCCCACTTCCCAGCCTGGTGAGAGCGTGGTGTTCACATCTCACTTCCTTCGGGGGCTAGGCTTCTCGATTGATCCCTTCGTGAGGGGGCTCATGTTTTATTACGGGCTGGAATTTCACGACTTAGCTCCGGAGTCCATCCTCCAAATTTCATCGTTCATTGTCGTATGCGAGGCCTTCTCCATGTTACTCCTCACTTCGGGCTGTGGCTTAAAACCTTCAAGTTAGAACCAAAGATGATCGAGGGGCAGCATGCTGAGTGCGGAGGTGCAATTGTAAGAAAGATTGCCGATGCTCCATGGCCCGAGGGCTCTTTTCAAGAGGAGTTCAGATTATGGCAACGGGAGTGGTTTTACATCACAACCCCCAGGGGCACCACATGGGCGACGCCGCCTGCTTTTCGCTCGGGTCCCCCACCACGGCTAGCGTCATGGGTCAATAAAGGACTTAACTAGGGGCCGTCCAAGGACGTGCCCTTGCTGCAGGGCCGCATTCGAGATCTCCTAGAGAGAGACATTAATTTGGCTGTAGTGGTGCAGGTTATGCTGATTCGCCGGATACTGCCCTGCAAACGTTGCCCCCTCCGCCTGTGGGAATTTAATCCGGAAGGGCCACGAGCTCTCCAACACTTTATGGGCACGACGCCCGTGGAGATGTAGAAATTGTTCTTTGGATCACAAGCAAGGTGTCCGGACTTGTCCGAGGACGCAGGCCTGAGCTACAATCACCCGGATACTCTAGTAAGTAGCCCCATACCCTGACACGCCATCCGTATATTTATCATAAAACCACCCTTAAAAGAGCCATCCTTTGAACAGGAGTGGATAGCGGAAGCAAATCTTCTTAGGTGTCCGGCCCCCCTCCCCGAGACCACGTCGGACCCCGTGTTGACCAGGATGCGGGAGATTGCGCCTTTTGAAGAAGGAGAAATGGGGAACAAAGAAGCTACTGCCTCCGCGAAGGAGGCAATCAGGAAAGGACGAGTCGAGAACTCCTCTATCCCGGGAAAGAAGAGGAACGCCTTTGAAGATGCGAAGGCGATAGCCTCAAAGCGGGGGAAGAGACCTTTGTCAGAGGGTCCGGCGCCGGAGAGTGCCCCGGCCGCATTGCGGCCCCAAGGGGATCAGCTCTCCACCGAGCCGTAAGTAAAGAGAGGGGTTTTAAAATGAGTTACATCCCTGTTTTATTTCTGAGGAAGATAACCGAAATTTTACCTTGCAGTTCGGATCTCAACCCTTCTCAGCAGAGCTCATCTTCAGGGGATCTTCGTCCGGAGATGATGGAGAGTGAAAAGCCTCCTCCATCTGTACCATCTTGCGAGGCGGGCGACCCCAAGGTGTCGTCTCGGAGGGTTTTTCCAAATCCGGACCTCGAAAAAGGTCATTGGACTAGTTCGGCACCTTCCGGTGCACGGTCGGAGGAGCTGAAGGATCTGCTCGGGCGAGCGTCTATCTCAGAAGAACACCGTGTGTTGATGAACACGGTGATTAGAAGGATTACATCCGCGGAAAGCGGATTGTACGAGGCTGCTAGGAGTTTACTGACAGGTTTTGAGCTACGCGAAAAGATGTACCTTTTGACAAAGCCACATATAAAATGCGCCCTGTATAGTTAGTAGCCCCTGAGACTCTGTGTGTTGTCAAAAATGACGGCACACAGAGGATCATAATCCCAGGTATAATATGTCGCCTTTCCTATGTAGGCAGCAAGGTGTTCGGTGGCTAGCCGGACTGATGAATTTGCCGAGCTGAAGCGGCAACTTGACGTGGCAGATGTCGACATCGTGCTTGTAAATGAGCGGCTGGACGAGGCACAAGGTATGTAATGTCTCCAAAGACATCTGGAAAGAGGATCTTGATGCTCGTACCTTATAACATGTGTGCATAATGTAGATGGTGCCGCTGCCGTGGAAAACCTTTGGGCGGAACTTGCCCGAGCCAAGCAGCAACCGAGGAAAAGCGATGCGGCTGCCGTGAAGGCAACTGAAGAGCTAAAAGCCGAACAGGCTGCTCACTGCCAGAGCAAGAAAGAAATGGCCGAGGTGGCTGTAAAATTGAAGGATGCTGCCGACCGTTGTAAGCTTCTTGAAAAAGAAGATAGGGTGGCATAGAAGGACCTAGGAAAGGCCACTGCCGAGGCCAAGGACACTCACTCTGCAATGAGAGCTATGAAAGAGGAGCTACGTCAGGCCGGAGATATCGCGGCTGGAAAGCCCTATATGCTGCGGATGAAGTTCGGGGATCCTAAGTATGCCCCGTTAGACCGGAAGTGGAGTACGGCGAACACTTATCTGAATTTGGTGGCGAGTGCCGCAGACGCGATCGAACACTTCCGGAGTCTGGGTGACCATGAATTGGAAGAACTTTTTTGGTCGCAGTTCCATAATCCAGAGCGCCCACTTTCGGTATCTGACCGTTTGGCCGCTTGGGCGGAGCTGAACATGTTATCTGGACTCGCCATGAGGTACGTCGCGAGTCGTCTGAGACCGGAAGAGCCAGAGCCGAAGAGTTATTTTAGCTTGGTGCAGCAATTCCTTGGTTCGGTGCCACATGTTGATGCAATGAAGAGGTCAGCATGCATAGAGGGTGCACAGATGGCTCTTGCCCGTGTCAAGACATATTGGGCGGATATGAAGTCCAGTGTTGTTGCATCCCAGGATTCGGACGAAAGCCGAGTACCTGCCAAGCACTACTTTGAGGAAGTTCTGCAGGGCGCTCGTTTAATAGAGACGCAGTGCTCGAAGGATGTTGTGTTTGAATGACATGTGCCATTGTAAAACAATACTTTGATGGAATATAAAAGCTTTTTATACTTGTGCTTTCAAGAGTTAGAATGCCTCCTATGCGGCCGTTATTGTATATGTGTATATAACCTGAAAGATGGCAGTCGTTGGCTTCAGCCACCATGCATATAATGAGGGGGTGTTCGTAGAAGGCGCCTTTTCACACTTGATCCAACGTCTTGGTCCTATAAAGGAGGTGACAGCGCAGAGAACTAGGCAACCGGACTATAATGCTTTATCACTTTCACTTAGCCATAGGAGTTTGACAGTGGGGCTACTGAATAGCCCCTAGGGGCACCGCGCTCGCCTGAATTCGGGGCGCATGTGTGCCTGACCGGGAAACGGCCCTTCGTTAATGCGGAGGAATTCTAAAGATTCCAGTAAGTTATCGAGTGGTTGACCAGTCTCTTGCTATATCATGACAGTCAGTTTTCGGCTTTCTCTACTGAGGTGCTCGCCTCGCCGAACCGGGGCACAATCGCAGTAGTTCTCCTGGTGCCGCCTTAGTCGATAGAGCGGAACGTAAGGCAGCAAAACACAGGAGCCGGGCAAACCCAACATTTGACCAAAGACATGATTCGGAGCTGATGCATATAAGGCCAAACTCGCGACGCCGAACACTCCCTAAGGTATTCGGTCTTTATGAAAATGGGCCGCACAAAGGCCCCTGATAAAAAACCCCTGGTGCCCAGGTACGCGCAAAGTTCTGGCGTGGCCACATGCCAAGACGCCAGCCTCCTCCTCGGTTATAGCAAAAACTGGGGGATGTTATCAACAAAAGACAGTAAAAGAGGTTTACGCAGGGTCTTAATCTGAAAAGAATCCTTGAAACGGGTCCCTGCTGCACGTCTGCGCCTGTGTCTCCGTTGTGCCGTATCCTGGACGGGTATAGCACGGCGTTCGTCTGCAAAAGAGAAGAACTTAGTGGAAAATTGATCGTGCGAGAAATCTATGTTAAAATAAACAAAGTATAATACAAAAACATGGGTAGGATTGAGCTTTATTGTCGCGTGGAGCCCCTGGTACATGGTTATGCGGCTATGAAGCCTTTGCATGTTTATGCCGAACTCGTCGAGCCATGTCCGGGGTCTTTAACGACCTTTTTAGGTTCTCTGAGTAGAAAGCTGGGTAAGTGTGCGGCTGTCAAGGCAGCCGCACCATCCTACGTGCTCGGGGAACATTTGATATTTCCCTTTAATGAGATGATGCCTCGTGGGCCGGGCATTTTGAGTGTAAGGGATGCATACTGCGGTATTGCGTTAAAGCGGGCGAAAGCTTCGCGTCCCAGTAGCGCTTGATAGCGACTTATGAATGGGGCGATGTGGAAGGTT
>NC_041385.1:715540934-715581915 GCF_002162155.2 Triticum dicoccoides
TAACTTCTAACGAGAGGGAACCCATACAATGGGTATCTGGGCCTAGCGTGACCCCTTTAAAGGAAGTGTTGCCATGGCGGATTATTGCTGGGTTTAACCCCATTTTGCGGATTGTGTCCTGATATAGTAGGTTTAGGTCACTGCCACCATCCATTAGGACTTGTGTAAAGTGGAGGCCGTCAATTGTCGGATCTAAGACCAAGGCAGTCCGGCCTGCGTTCCGGATACCTCTAGAGTAATCCTGATGGTCAAAGGTGATTGGTTGTAACAACCAGTGGCTGGATTCCTCTGGGACCGACCGTATGGCGCGTGTCTCCGTAGGCGCCAATCTATTTTTTCCTTTTGTCACATGAAGTGAATTTACTGTTTTGACTTCTTGTGGGAACTTCTTTTGTTCTCCGATGTTCTGCTTATGGGATTCGCCGTCATCCTCACTTGGTATGTCGAGCCCCTTGTGTTCGGCGTTGAGTTTGCCGGATTGCTTGAAGACCCAACAATCTCTGTGTGTATGGTTTGCCGGCCTCCCCGGGGTACTATGGATTTAACATATTTTGTCCAAGATTTTGTTGAGGTTAGATAGCTCGTCACTGTCATCTTTGGGGGGCGGCTTTTTCTGATTTTGCCGTGAGCTTTTGAATCCGGCATTGAGTGCCGTGCTCTTCGGGCTGTTATCCTTGATCCGGCGTTGTTCCTTGCTACGGCACGGTTTCCCGTTTCCATCTCTAAGTTCGGATGTACTTGGGTCGCTGGTGCTGCTTCTTGCCAACAAGCTATCCTCTCCTGCGCAAAAGCGGGTCATGAGGCTTGTCAATGCGGCCATTGTTCTTGGCTTTTCTTGGCCGAGGTGTCTGGCAAGCCATTCGTCTCGGACGCTATGTTTGAAAGCTGCTAGGGCTTTGGCGTACGGAAAGTCGACTATCTGATTCTTTTTAGTGAGAAATCTGTTCCAGAGTTTCCGGGCTGACTCTCCGGGTTGTTGAGTTATATGACTTAGATCGTTTGCATCCGGAGGTCGGGCATAGATCCCTTGAAAATTTGCCCGAAAAGCATCCTCGAGCTCTTCCCAACTTCCTATGGTGTTTTCGGGAAGGCTTTTAAGCCAATGCCGGGCTGGCCCTTTGAGCTTGAGGGGTAAGTATTTTATGGCGTGGAGGTCATCTCCTCTGGCCATGTGTATGTGGAGGATATAATCCTCAATCCAGACTGCAGGGTCTGTTGTTCCGTTGTATGCCTCTATGTTTACGGGCTTGAATCGCGCTGGAAATTCATGGTCCAGCACCTCATCGGTGAAACATAGGGGATGTGCGGCGCCCCTGTATTTGGGTGTGCCGCGATGTTCGGATATTTGTTGCGCTGCATTGCTTACTAGAGCTTGCTTTCTTGGCCCGTAGATCGATCTGGTTGGGCCATATTTTTGATGCGAATCTTTGTGCGGATCACGTACCGGATTGAGTGTGGCTCCCTTTTTCGCTCGATGTCGGTCGTGGGGTCGTCTATCCGACCTGGTTGCTTTCTTGATTTTTGACTGTGGGGGCTCTAAGGCCTCCTCATTAAATTCCGGTAGTAATTTTCACTTCGGACAGCTCTTTGTGTGGTGATTATCGCCGTACCTGTGTGCGATGTTGAGTACTTTGCCCCATCTGATTCTGAGTGCATCTTCCGCTGTTTTGAGCTTCCGCTTCTGCTTTTTCAGGCTACGCGCAGTGGCGATGAGCCTTTGGTGGAGGTTCTTCTGCTCTAGCAACTTGTCCGACGTGAGGTCGTCCGGACTATTGTATTCGCCGGGGACGGGCGGGTTGTTCATCCAAGTTGCCCTGTTCATACGGTTGCTCGACGGCATGTTCGTCGTCCGGCGGTTCGCTCTGCTCTATGGCTGGGTCTCTGTCGAGGTGGGGTTTGGCGCGGTGCTTATGCTGCCGCTTTGATTGCTTTTCGAGGGAACGATCCCTCGTTGCGCCCTTTTGATCCTCGTCGTCGTTTCTTTTAGGTGTGTCCACCATGCATACATCGTGTGATGAGGTGGTTGTCCAGTGCCCTACAGGCGCTGTTTCTTGTTCGTCTCCTTCATCAGCGTCCATACCGTCGATGTCTTCGGAGTCGAAGTCGAGCATGTCGGTTAAATCGTCGACAGTGGCTACAAAGTGGGTGGTGGGTGGGTTTCGAATTTCTTCGTCGTCCGCATCCCAACCTTGCTGACCATAGTCCGACCAGGGCTCTCCTGACAAAGAGAGGGACTTTAGTGAATTCAGGATGTCGCCAAAGGCCGAGTGCTGAAAGACGTCCGCGGCGGTGAACTCCATGATCGGAGCCCAATTGGGTTCGATCGGAAGGGGTGCGGGAGATTCGGAGTCCGGAAAGGAGTCCGACACCTTGGAGCCACAGGCCTCACAAAGGACTAGGCTGGTATTTGGCTCGATCACCGTAGAGATTGCAGCTCCCGGGGCGGCGTCCAACCGTCCGTCCCCGACTAGCGCGGTCGACTCTGAGCTAAGGGTCGGAGCGGATACCTGAGCGGCGCTCTGGGCGCTGTCCGGCGCAGAGCTGGATCATGCCCATCGTGACAATGCGGCGCGCTCGGCCGTGGCTCGAATCCATCGAAGATCAAGTCCCCGCGGATGTCAGCCGTGTAGTTTAAACTTCCAAATCTGACTTGATGGCCAGGGGCGTAGCTTTCGATCTGCTCCAGATGGCCAAGCGAATTGGCCCGCAGTGCGAAGCCGCCGAACACGAAGATCTGTCGGGGAGAAAAGTCTCACCCTGGACAGCGTCGTGGTTGAAGATCGAAGAAGCCATCGGGCCTAAAGGTGACGACACAGAGGAACTCTCAATGAAAGCACCAATGTCGGTGTCAAAACCGGCGGATCTCGAGTAGGGGGTCCCGAACTGTGCGTCTAGGCGGATGGTAACAGGAGACAAGGGACACAATGTTTTTACCCAGGTTCAGGCCCTCTCGATGGAGGTAAAACCCTACTCCTGCTTGATTAATATTGATGATATGGGTAGTACAAGAGTTGACCTACGACGAGATCAGAGAGGCTAAACCCTAGAGCTAGCCTATGGTATGATTGTTGTTCGTCCTATGGACTAAAACTCTCCGGTTTATATAGACACCGGAGAGGGCTAGGGTTACACAGAGTCGGTTACAATGGGAGGAGATCTTCATATCGTATCACCAAGCTTGCCTTCCATGCCAAGGAAAGTCCTATCCGGACACGGGACAAAGTCTTCAATCTTGTATCTTCATAGTCCGGGTGTGACACTCCAATTTTTTTTGTGGTTTTTGTTTTCAAAAAGAAAACCTTTTTGGTTTTGGGCTTGTCTTTGGCTTTGTTCCATTCTTGATTTTACCATGCCTCCTATGGTAAAATTTTCCCAAAACCCCTCCTTCCACTCTGGGGCAACCCAAGCATTCTGTCCCAACTCGTTAAATCCATTTTTGGATTTTATCTCATTTATTTCTTTTCCCAAAACAATTCTGTCCTTTATCTTTGAGCCTAGGTAATTTGCAAAGCAAGTACCTTAATGCCTTTGAGTTTTGACCTCAACTCAACTCCTCTGGATAGTCCTTAGCACCCACAAGCTAGAACCATCAAGATCCACTCTTCTTCTTTTCAAAATTTTCAAAATTCAACCTCTGCAAGTTTGGACCAGATTTGTCAAATTTGGTGAAATTCACATCTCCACTTCTCCAAAAATTCCACCAAAATTCAGGCAACCTCCAGTTGCAATGAGAGACCAGTCCACCAAAAACCAGCTGAAGGAAAAATCCCCACATGCCAAAATCATTCCGTTGAACACCTGGCCTGCACTGTTACTGTACATCTTCAGTAAAATTCAGAGTTCAGTGTCGTTTCTTCATCAGAGATTCAGTCACATGTCGACAGTGCGCTTGGCGCGTTGCTCACAGCCCCTCCTCCCTGTCCGGAGCACCACACGCGCGTTTGGCTCGTTCCTGGCGTCGGTGGCGCCCTGGCCCGCCTGCGCCGGCATGTCACGCGGCGGCAGAACCACCGTAGCGGCCGACAAGGGGGCACCCTGCGGCATAACACCGTTCGGCACCACCCAAATCATCTGAGAGCTCCGCATGGACATCTCCTTGCGAGTGCACGCATGCAGCACCATCGCCGTGGCCTGGCACGCTCAGAGCGCGTTCTTTGCCGCCGACGTGCCATACGACCGTTACGTCGAGGGCAGGCCGTAACCACCCCTTTCTCATTGAGTTAGGCACTGGAATGGCACCAGTGTTCCGTCTAGTCGATGCTCAAGCCCCTAGTCCAACCGTCCAGCCACAGCGCCACCGTAATCGCTCGCTGGTCTTATCCGTTCACGGCAACCGCCTCGGGCCGGCTATAAATAGCACCCTCCGAGCTTGCTCTCGCACCCGCACACCTCCACCACCTCACCAGACCCTGCCTAGCCACTGGAAGAGCCTCGAGGGGCCCTTCTTCCTCAACTCCGGCCACCTCCGTCTGCCTTGGGCTCTGGCAACGTTCTCTTCGGTGACAACTCCTCCACCTCCCTACTCTTGCCCGTAGCCTCGTACCACCTCTAGGAGGCTAACCCCCACTCCAATTTGACCCCCGCAGCTCTCTCCGGCGAGATCCACGACGACCCGAACCACCGTCCGCCGGAGAAAGGGCCGCCGTTGACACAGTGCTCGCCGGCGACCACCACCACCACCCACAGACGCGGAAGGACGTACTGAACACGGAGGTACCACCCGATCCCCTTGCCTTGGCGTGGATCGCCGTCGGTGACCACCACAACTCTCGGGCGCCGTCGTGCCCCGTCTCCCTAGTTTGAATATTCAAACCTGACCGGTGGGACCCGCCTGTCAGCCTCTCATCCTTATCTTTTAAATGAACCGTTTTCTGGACTTTTCTGTAGAACCCCCTGGGAGTTTTCGATTTCATTACAGAAAGGTCCCTGATTCAAAACCCTTATAACTTTTAAACAGAAAAGTATTTTTGTTTGATTCTTTTTCTGTTCTCTTTAGAATTTTGTCTATTTTTTTATCAGTTTTATTTGAAAATTATTTGGAGTACTTTTTGTGCACCTCGCGGTATTTACGTTACGTACATATTTTTCTTATACCGTAGATACCGGAGGAGGGGACGGAGCCGCAAACTTCACCCAGTTAGACTCCGACTACTCCGAACCAGGCAAGCATGTTTGAACTCTTGATATGATGAGTGTTGTTGCATATTTGCATTTTGGAGTTTCATGGCATGGTTATGAACATTTTCTTGAATGTTATATTTCATGCACAGAAGTGGAAAGTAAGTTTCGAAAAGCTATATGTTGTTGGATACATATTTGCATGGCCATGTGATGGCATGAGGATGGGCAAGGTGGCAGTGTTGTGGCATGCCAGTCTTACGCCAGTCCATTTGACTTCAGTGTTACCGTGAATCAAATCACATTCCCATTCATTTCCATTCCTGTACTGCCACATGTTTTCCGCAAGGAATATGGCTTAGTAAGTTGCAAATCATTTTCCTGGTACACACCAAATAGAGAGGCCGGGATGAGGGTTCCATGGCCCTGGATTAAAGCCCGTCATCCGGTCAGGGGGCATGGGTGTTTTCGGTTGGGACCGAGAGGGGGGCACCCCTTAAAGCGCGCGTATAGAAATTTGATCCCTTGCTATTCGAGGTTGTGACCTCCCCGTCTCAAAGTTTTTCTTGGACGTTGTCTAGGGTGATTCCTGGCATCGTGAGGTGGAATGGGTGTGTACTGGTTAAATGTGTTTCTACCAAAATACCGTAAACGGAACTAGTCCTTCGTGACTACGGAAATCTGTTGGCTGTGGTCAGTTAGTACAAACTCTGCAGAGTCACAAATCCTTTAAATCATCTTGTACTTGTCCAAGTACTGTGTTCATCTTATCTTGTCAGATATCAGTCTCGGTGACAAAACCCGGTGGATTACATGTGTGTTAAATCCGGTTAAAGGTTTATTCTTATGGATGGACTAACCTGTTATTTACTTTTGTTATAAGCCCTTTATGTGATGTCGCTCAGACATCCGACTGTGGCATACTTGTTATTTACATTTGTTATAAGCCCTTTATGTGATGTCGCTCAGACGTCCGACTGTGGCATTTCTTTTACAAGCCCTTTCTGTGATGTCGCTGAGACGTCCGACTATGGCATTTCTTTTACAAGCCCTTTCTGTGATGTCGCTCAGATGTTTGACTGTGGCATTTCTTTTACAAGCCCTTTCTGTGATGTCACTCAGACGTCCGACTGTGGCCATTCTTTTATAAGCCCTTTATGTGGTGTCCCTAAGACGCTCGACTGTGGCATTTCTTTTATAAGCCCTTTATGGGGTGTCGCTAAGACGCCCGACTGTGGCATTTCTTTTATAAGCAATTTATGTGGTGTCGCTTAGACGCCCGACTGCGGCATGAGCTTTATTTGTTTACCTTTCGAGGCGTCGCTCTAGACACCCGATCGGTTTTCAGTTATTGTTTTTACTTATCAAGTCGTGCAGAAATATCATTATTGGATCGAGCATCATTATTTTTGCTCATGACGCATTCATGCATACATTTGTTATATCTTTTGCCCGAACTGTCTTGCGAGTACTTTCAAAGTACTCACATGGCTTGTTGATTTGGCCAGATGTTGATGAAGGCGATCTCATGGATGAAGAGTTCGATAGCAAGTCCGACGCCTAGAGGAGTCCCAGTCAGTCCCGTGCGATCCTGCATTTGGTCATTGTATTATATCCGCTTTCGCCACCCCAGAAATAAACCCATCGAGCCTCACCTCGACGCTCGATGAGCTGCCAGTTAGGAGTCAAGTTATCCACCACCACTTTTATCTCGAGCTAGTAGCATGTAACCCCACCCCTGTGTCATAACCGCCCTTATGTAAGATATTGGTGAGTTTGTAATAAAATTGTTGAGCAGCCTCAGCTCAACCCTGTAATATATTTAATGCTACCGGTCCTCTGTTTATCAACTATTTGTCTACCAGTGAGGATAACTTTTCCTATACTGGGATCTAAAGATCGATTTTTTTAAAGTATTTTTATTGAAAAACCGGTCGTGACAGACTTGGTACCAGAGCCAGGCTGACTGTAGGAAGCCACTAGGTGTGATCGCTAATCGGTTATTAGCATGATAGATTTTATTCATGTTTTTACAAATGTAGTCATTTTTCTGACAGTCAGCATAAAATTTATGATCTGATCGCTGAAATTTTTTGCCTACTTTTGTAGATGGCTGGCAATGACTGTGAGTCACAAATGTTCACCAACGTGCTTGAGGGGTTCGTGAAGCTCCTCTCCTTCATCGTTCAGGTCGCGATGGGGCCATCCGTGCGCCCAGTCTTCACGCTTTATCCACACAAGATGAACGACAGTCTGACCATGCACCAGGCCGCGGTGCAATTGAGGGGAGGGCGTGCTGAGATGCGTCGCTTCCGATTCTTGGGGAGAGCCATGCCTACAGAGAGGCATGCTATGCAGATGGCTGCCCGTGAGGCGATAGCTCGTCTTCGGGATGTCCTTCCTGCAATGAAGACCCGTCGCTACCGCTATCTTTCATGCCACGTGCCTTACACCTGTCACTACTCATTCTCTTGCCCCAGAGGAGAGCGAGACGAGGCCTTTGAGATGCTTTTCGAGTACCTCCGAGCCCTGGAGGCAGCTTTCGACAGCATGGTGGACGACCTCGTAGCTGCCCGCATGGACTCAGTCCATGGCTGTGCCGCCAACAGGAGGGAACTCATGCACACTGCTCCACCGCTGACTTTTATCTCTTCCTCAGCATCTCATTCACCTACCATTCTCGCCACTGCTCGTCGTCTGCCTACCACTGAGGAATTTAACCAAGCTATTGCACCCACACCCGTTCGCTCTGCACCACTTATTGCACCCACTCCCATACGTGCTACTCCACCTATTCCACCCACTCACATTCGTGTTACTCCGCCTATGGCACCTTCTCCATCAGCTCAGCGCAGCGTTTCTCGTTTGGAACCTATTAGCGAGGAGGAGGTTGATTCCCCAGCGTCACTGCGTCTCACCCTCGGTAGGCCAAGGGAGATCCTCACCATCTCCGACTGAGTGCGATTAGACGCCATGCGATGTTCCGACTTGTGTAATATGTGTATATGTACATAGGTTGTGAGAAGTAGCATGTTTGCGCATCATGTAGGATCTGGAGAAGTGCACTAGTCTCAATAACATGTCAGGATTATGTACGCATATCCTGAGTGATGTAATGTATAATTATGCCTGCGTGTAAGATATGTAATAGTCCTTCTCCGCGCGCAATCGTGTATTTTCAAAAAAAAAAGAATCCTGGAGTTTTATGTGTGATTTTATTGACTTTTGCGACTCTCTTTCTTGTCTTACGAGTTTCACAAAATATATCCCCAGAGTGAAAGATGTCTCGTCCGTGGACGCGCTCTATGCCAAATCAGCCCGAAGAAAATTATGGCACACCATCAAACCACAATTTCACTCAGGGACAGACAAGTCAACAGGATAGTGAAACAACATTTACCCAAGTGTGTCGTCTGTATGAACAGAGTCAGCAACAACACCAGGAAATGATGATCCAATTCATCAATATGGGGAATCACCATGGTTAGTATCAGCAGCAATCCAAGTTGTCTGAGTTACAGAAGATGCGTCCTCCAACATTTTCTCATACTGACAAGCCTCTTGAGGCCGAAGACTGGCTTCGAGACATGGAGAGAAATTTAATTATTGCACAGTGTTCAGACCGGGAAAAAGTATTGTATGCACCGCATTATCTCACAGGAGCAGCTGCATCATGGTGGGAAAACTTCCTGCACATGCACCCCAACGAAAATGAAATAACCTGGGAGGATTTCAAGGAAGGTTTTCGTGGGGCACACATTCCTAAGAGTGTTATGAAAATCAAGAAGAGAGAATTTGATGAACTCAAGCAAAGGACCATGACAGTGTCAGAATACAACAGCCAATTCACTCTGCTGTCTCGCTACACAAATGAAGAGCGCATGACCGAGAGCAAGAAGATGGAAAAATTCTTGGAAGGCCTGGCACCAGTGCTTAAATGTCAGCTGGTTGTGCATACCTTCCCAGATTTTAAAACACTGGTGGATAAGGCCATTACTCTGGAAAATGAGCGACGCAGCCTGGAAGATTTCCGCAAACAATAAAGGGATTAGACTACTTTTGCTCGCAACCACAGGAGCAAGACGGAAATTCAGAAGGGTGGTACACACAAAACCCCGACGAATAATTCACACCCAATCAAGAATTTCCATGCAAGAGACAAGGAGTTCACACATCGCCCAGGCGTTACTTGTTACGCTTGTGGAGAAGAAGGGCACTATGCCAAGCAATGCCCCAAGCCAAGAAACTCAACCCCGAAGCCTAACAATGGTGGCAATAATTCAGCGCCAAAGTGAAACAATTTCAACCCCAATAACAACCACCGGAAGGGTCACCTGAACCACGTGACAAAAGAGGAAGCACAGAACGCCCCAGATATCGTACTCGGTACGTACCCTATCAACACAATACCTGCCATGGTTTTGTTTGATTCTGGAGCTTCTCACTCATTCATTTCGAAGAGTTTTGCTTTGCAAAATAATTTTTCGATGCATCCCTTGGAAAAATCAATGACCATCAAGTCCCCTGGAATTAAGCAAGTGACACAGAGTTATTGTCAAGGTGTGGTTATTGAATTTGAAGGATTGAAGTTTTACGCCAACCTTATTGTATTGGAAAGCAAAGGACTGGATGTCATCCTAGGGATGGATTGGTTAACCACCAACAAAGGTTTTATTGACTGCTTCTACCGGACCGTGATTCTCACACACCATCACGGGAAGACAATAAAAGTTTCAGCCAAAGAGAGACAAATATCTCGGCAACCAAGATTAAACAAGGTGGACGTCTCTGAGCTGAACAAAGTTCCATTAGTATGTGAATTTCCAGAAGAACTACCAGGCATGCCACCAGACCGAGAGATAGAATTCAACATTGAGCTAGCATCCGGAACCGCTCCCATTTACAAGAAACCATACAGAATGGCACCATCCGAATTGGTAGAATTGAAGAAGCAAATAAAAGAATTATTGGAGAAAGGATACATACGAGCCAGTTCCTCACCTTGGGGTTCTCCAATTTTATTTGCCAAGAAGAAGGATGGAACACTGAGATTGTGTATTGACTATCGGGCTCTTAACATGGTCACAATCAAGAACAAATACCCAATGCCCCGAATAAATGATTTATTTGATCAGCTTGCACAGGACAAAGTCTTCTCAAAAATTGACTTGAGATCGGGATACCACCAATTAAAAGTGCGAACAGAAGATATTCCCAAGACAGCCTTCACTTCTTTATATGGACTGTATGAGTTCACAGTAATGCCATTTGGGCTAACCAACGCCCCCGCATATTTTGTTCACCTCATGGACAAAGTATTTATGAAGTATATGGACAAGTTTGTTGTGGTATTCATCAATGATATTCTGATATACTCCAAAACACCAGAAGAGCACGCCGAGCATCTCAGGATTATACTAGGAGAACTCAGGAAACATCAACTGTACGCCAAATTCAGCAAATGTGAATTTTGGCTAAGACAGGTGGGTTTTCCGGGCCACGTGCTAACCCAAGAAGGTATTGCAGTAGACCCAGAAAAGGTCAAGGCAATACTTGGCTGGAAACCACCAGCTAACGTAACGGACGTACGGAGTTTCCTGGGAATGGCAGGCTATTCTCGGAGATTTATTGAAGGATTCTCCACCATAGCAAAGCCAATGATGCAGTTGCTCAAGAAAGGCAATAAGTTTGAATGGATGGAAGCATGTGAGAAAAGCTTCCAAGAGCTAAAAAGAAAATTAACAACGGCACCAGTATTAATTGTGCCAGACATACACAAGAATTTTGAGGTATATTGTGAAGCACCCCGGAAAGGCCTCGGATGCGTATTGATGCAAGAAGGCAAGGTAGTTGCATATGTCTCCAGACAACTTCGCAAGCATGAGGAGAATTATACCACTCATGACTTAGAATTGGCAGCGGTCATCCATGCACTCAAGGAATGGAGACACTTCCTACTTGGGAACCGTTGTGAAATATACACAGACCATAAGAGTCTTAAGTATATTTTCACACAGCCGGAACTGAATTTACGGCAACGACGCTGGTTGGAGTTGGTGAAGGATTATGATGTTGGAATCCACTATCATCCCGGAAAAGAAAATGTTGTGGCAGATGCCCCTAGTCGGAATCCCAACACGGACAACGACAGCATGCCAAATTTGAGGCCAGAATTTCAACATGAATTTGCCAAACTCAATTTAATAATGGTCACCGAAGGTAGTGTGTCGAATTTGGAAATACAACCTACCCTGATGGAAAAGATTAATGAGGCTCAGCATGGACACCCCAGTATTGATGGCATAAAAAGGAAAGTGAGTTTGGGCAAGGCCTCAGAATTCAACGTAGATGAGCAAGGAATATCGTGGTACGGAGAGAGACTTTGCGTACCAAATATCAAGGACCTCAAACAGCAGATTCTGTCTGAAAGCCAGACCGCTCCATATTCAATCCATCCTGGAGGAACAAAAATGTACAAAGACCTTCAGGAAAATTTTTGGTGGCACGGTATGAAGAGAGACATAGCCACGTTCATTGCATGCTGTGACTCTTGTCAACGCATCAAGGCCGAGCACCAGAAACCAGCCGGGCTGTTACAGCCAAACAAGATACCCGAGTGGAAGTGGGACGAGATTGGAATGGATTTCATTGTTGGACTACCACGGCCACGACACGGAAATAATGCCGTATGGGTCATCACCGACAGATTGACTAAGGTAGCACACTTTATCCCGGTGAAGACAACTCACACCACTTAGAGACTGGCGAGACTTTATCTTGCCCGTATCGTCTACCTGCATGGAGTCCCAAAGACTATCATATCCGACAGAGGCACATAGTTCGTCTCTAGATTTTGGTATCACCTACAACAGGCACTGGGAACCCATCTAGTATTCAGTACCGCATACCACCCCCAGACTGATGGGCAAACTGAACGCGTAAACCAAATTCTAGAAGACATGCTGAGAGCCTGTGTCCTCACCTACGGGACCAGTTGGGAAGAAAGTTTGCCATATGCAGAGTTCACATACAACAATAGTTATTGTTGACACACGAACACGTCACGTGTACCCTCGACGCCGGGGGTGATGCACCGCAACTCACGTCGAAGGAGACCCGACCGACAGCGCGATACGCAAGACAGTCGATGGGCGCTTTTGTAGACCCGAAACCCCACACCCCCGGGAGGGACCCCGTCAGGGAGTGCGGCGGCTATGGGCTGCCCTAGGTCGATTCGCTCGCCCCTAGAGCCTCGAGATTTGCAGCTCTCAAACACGAAGAACAGCGAAGAACGAGAGAGAAAAACGGTGGAGAGATAAAACGTAGATGAAAAAGTAGTATATTGATTTGTTCGATTGTGTGTTGTTCAATCGGCCGTCACCCCCAACATATATAAGAGGCGGCTGGACTTCCCGTACAAGTAAAGGATTCATCTAGGCTTTCCTTACAAGAAAAATTACATCAATTCGCGTCCTAGAGTCCTAGTTCTATTCCAACTCGGATTCAGTCTGAATCTGGCCCAAACTCTGTCTTCTTTCTTGCGCGGGCCGCCGAGCTTGCATATGATCTCCGATCAAGACGGTCCAAATATCAAACTTGTGCGCCTCGATGATACCAACAACTCTCATGTTGATTACTTTTTCAAATAAGGCCATCTTGAATACTCTTCGAGGTCATCTTTACCTTCTAGTCGGACTTGGTCTTGCAGTAGACTGGATTATCCGAGCCTCGTAGTGAACTTGTAGGCCATATACTAACTTTGATGATGATGACTCCAAAACCAAAGTTTACCGTCTTGATGATATGCATAACTTCTGTATTGAACACTTCTTCATCCGAGGTCATCTTGATAAACTTTCGGGCACATGTTCAGTTTCACTCGGATTCGAGCTCATCCACTCGGATATTAGAGACTTTCACTCAGACCATCCGACTCGACCTTTTCACTCGGAAAACAATCTTTCACTCGGATGACTATATTCTCACTCGGAAGACAATCTTTTACTCAATCGATAAGTTTTCACTCGACCTTTTACTCGATCGTGGTTTTCACTCAACCTTTTACTCGATCGGTAGGTTTTCACTCGACCTTTTACTCGATCGTTAGGTTTTCACTCGACCTTTTACTCGATCGGTAGGTTTTCACGAACTTTTACTCGATCGTTTCACTGGACCTTTTACTCGATCGGTAAGTTTTCACTCGACCTTTTACTCGATCGGTAGGTTTTCACTCGGATGGTCAAAATTTCCACTCGGATTTCCCGACTGAAAAGACAGCCTGATCTTGATTTGCCTCTCCAGGTTGCATATGACCTCGGATTGAGACAAATTGTATATGAAAACCGATCGGCTCGACGAGACAAAAGTTTTTGATGTTGAATGTTTTTCCATTCAAGGCCATCCAGAAGGCAGAATTGCTCACGCATTGTATCAGACACTCATTAACATGTGTCTGGTGTCGAGCATAATATTTTGGTCTTTGGTAGGGCTGGTCTATGTTGATTTTAACTTTTGCATACAAACTCGGATTGAGATGATTTATATATCAAAATTGATTGCTTCGACGAGACAAAGACAATTCCTTTAGAGTACTCCTTCATCCGCGGTCGTCTTGAAGGCATGATCGGCCGAAAACCACTCGGAATATTGAATTCTGCCACTCAGAATATAATTTCGGCCCCTAAGATGGAGTCGGACGATGATAACCTAAACATCAAAGTTGTTCCACTCGGTGATGTGAAACTTTTCATGCTGAAAACCCTTTCACTCTGTATCTTGCCAAAACCAGGCGTCAACACATGCCCCCTGTTTTTCGGCAAAGCTTGCACGCCGAAAAATAATATGCATAGTGTTCGTTCTAAGGACGATGTCAACACTCCATCGGCCATTTATTTTCCTCAGGGCGATAATTATGTATCGGCCATGTTTGTGCTAAGGGCGATAGTCGTATATCGGCCATTGCCTACTCAGGCTTCCTGCCACACACTCGGGTGGTACTTCTTCAAATATTTTCCGTTGAGAGCTCGGGGTAACAATCCCCTTGTATTGATTCCACCAAATATGAATTTCCGGGAACAACTCTTGTAATCCTAAAAGGACCTTCCCAACTTGGAGACCACTTCCCAAATTTTCTATCTCTTGAACCAACCGGCAGAATCACTTTCCAGACGAGATCACCAACTTGAAAATTCTTCAACTTAACTTTCTTATTGTAAGCCCTTGCAACCCTCAACTTGTCTCTCTCTATGGACTTCAAAGTAACCAAACGTTTATCAACAACTTCATCAATATTGTCCATCATCAAGTTATAAAAGTCTACTGCCAATAAATCATTTCGTTTGGCTATTCTCAAAGCATTCAAATTTACTTCCACAGGTAAAACGGCCTCTTGACCATATACTAGCTCATATGGAGTTACCCTCGTAGCACCATGCCTTGAAATTCTATGTGCCCATAAAGCTTCGGACAACAACTCATGCCATCTCCTCGGATTATCCTCAATCTTCTTCTTGATGAGCTTGATTAAAATTTTATTGCTAGACTCGGCTTGTCCATTAGCTTGGGCATAATACGGAGATGAATTGAGCAACTTTATATTATAAGATTTGGCAAACTCTCTAACTTGGTGTGACATAAAAGATGAACCTTGATCTGTAGTTAACGTTTGAGCAATACCGAATCTATTAATGTGTTCGGTTATGAATTGAATTACCTCCGTATGTGTCAGGTTCTTGAGAGGTAACGCTTCAGACCATTTAGTGAAATAATCAGTTGCCACCAATACGAACCGATGCCCTTTTGAGGAAGATGGGTGGATTTGTCCAATGAAATCTAAACCCCATCCTCTGAAAGGCCACAGTTTGATAATAGGATGTAACATAGCAGTAGGAGCCAATTGAATATCACCAAACTTTTGACAAACTTCACATCCTTTATAATATCTGAAGCAATCATTAATCATAGTCGGCCAATAAAACCCAGCACGTCGCAATAACCATTTCATCTTGGGAGCCGACTGGTGAGTGCCACAAATACCTTCATGTACTTCTCCCATAGCAACTCTTGCCTGGTCCTCATCCAAACACTTTAGAAGAACATCATTGACTGTTCGGCGATAAAGACCATCATCTCTCATTGTATACTTGAAAGCCATACGCCGAACAGCCCTGTCCACCCTTTCACTCGGATTGCACAAGTAATCAACAATGGGCTTTCTCCAGTCGGAATTTATCACCTGCACTAGATTTTTTGTTAATGGCCGAATCAGTGAGTTCAGGTTCAACCTCTCCCATATTGGCAAGACAAGACATCGGTCTTTGAGAGATATGAAACATGCCATGATCAACATGATATCCAGATGCTTGTTGTGCTAGATCATTTGCTTTCCAATTGTCATGCCTAGATATATGAGCAATGCTAAAACAATCCAAAGTAGAAATTATATCTAGACATTTATCAAGGTAAACATTAAGTGATTTGTCCAAACACTAAAAGACTTTGGATACTTGCTGCACCACTAGTAACGAATCACCATAAGCCTGAATATGTGTAACACCTATAGCAAGCAACATCTCTAGGCCGAATAACAATGCTTCATATTCGGCTTGATTGTTTGTGCAAATATATTCTAAGCGACATGATGCTTCAAAAACAACACCATGAGGAGATATATAAACAATACCAACACCTTGGCCATTGTTACAAACTGAACCATCAAAGTATAATATCCATGGCAGTAATGAAACAAGGTTCATATCAACATCATGCTTGCCATTAATCCGATGTTCAACAATGAAATTAGCAACAATTTGGCCTTTCATGGATTTTAGAGATTCATAAGCCAAATCATATTCAATCAAAGCATAAGCCCACTTGCCAATTCTACCACTAAGAATTGGCCTATGCAACATGTACTTAATGACATCGGTTTGACAAGCTACTACACAAGCACTCGGCACTAGGTAATGTCTCAATTTTGTGCAAGCATAATATAAGCATAGACATAGTTTTTCAATAAATGTATACCTTGTCTCGGCGTCCAATAAGCGTCTGCTCAAATAAGTAATGGCATGCTCTTTTCCTTCGGTATCTTGAGTCAAAACAGCACCAATAACACCTTCCTCTGCTGCGATATAAAGCTTAAAAGGCTCTCTATGCTTGGGTGCTTTCATCACCGGAGGAGTGCACAAATAATTCTTGATCATATCAAAGGCTTCTTGCTGTTTTGCCCCCCAAGTGAAATCAACATCATTTTTTAACCGAAGGATAGGAGTATATGCATCAACTTTCCCTGACAAATTAGCTATGAACCTTCTCAAATAATTGACCTTGCCAAGGAACTTTTGCATATCTCTCTTGCATGTTGGAGCCTCCACTTTCTGTATGGCCTCTATCTTTTTGGGATCAATTTCGATGCCATCTTCATGAATAATAAAACCCAAAAATTTGCCAGCTCACATGCCGAATGCACATTTCAAAGGATTCATCTTCACTCCATACTTTTTCATTCTTTCAAAAGCTAAACGCAAATCGGCCAAGTGAGATTCAAAAGCATCCGATTTGACAACAATATCATCAATATAAACTTCAAGTATGATACCGAGTAAATCATGAAAAATCAAATTCATAGCCCTTTGATATGTGGATCCAGCATTTTTTAATCCGAATTTCATCACTGTCCACTCGAATAAACCAAGGAAACCAGGACATCGGAAAGCTGTTTTGTACATGTCTTCTTCGGCCATAAATATTTGATTGTATCCGGCATTACCATCTAAAAAGCTAATAACCTTATGTCCAGAAGCATCATTAATAAGCATATCGGCTATTGGCATGGGATACTCATCTTTGGGTGTAGCCCTATTCAAATCTCTAAAGTCAATGCACACCCTCAACTTGTCGGATCCCTTCTTCTCTACTGGGACAATGTTAGAAATCCACTCGCCATACCTGCAAGGTCGAATGAAATTAGCTTCAAGCAGTCGACCGATCTATTCCTTGATCCGGTCATATATTTTCGGATTAAACTTTCTGGCCGACTGTTTATAAGGTCTAAAACCGGCCTTTATAGGCAACCGATGCTCCACTAGCTCTCGGTTCAACCCTGGCATCTCATGATATTCCCATGCAAAGCAACAAACATATTGTTTCAATAGCTCGATTAATTTAGCCTTACAATCGTCTTTCAAATCTTTGTTTATAAATGTTGGTCGAGTGACTGAACCATCTCCAATATCTATCTCTTCTAATGGATCAGCCGATGTAAAACCTTGTCCAAGTTTATCCATGTCATCCAACTCCTCTATAGACTCATACATATCGTCCTCACTGGACCGATATTTTACAAGTCGTTTTTGTAACCACTCGGAATTAGGATCCATTTAAACATATCATACCTTGGAGCCGACTGCATTCAGTCGGCTTTAAATACACGGGCACAAAACCATTCTTGGTCGCGCTGAGAAAATCAAACTCTGATAAGTCACGTCTCGTCAAGCAAGTAGCATTGGGATGTTGCCAATCCACCGATGCATCGGCCAAAGCAACGCAGGCCGAGTTATCCGCATGAATAACTTCCACTTCATCATCAACCCACTGAATCAAAAACTGGTGCATAGTGGATGGCACGCACCAGTTTGCATGAACCTAATCACGGCCTAATATGACGTTGTAGTTACCTTGTACCTCAGCGACAAAGGATGCAGTAGCCAAAGTTTTGCTTCCGACTGTAAGTTCCACATACATTACACCTTTGGCTTCAGTTTTCTCTTTGCCTTCAAATCCGTTGAGCACCATATTCGTCTTCATCAGCTCTTCATCGGGCAAACCCAATTTTTTGAAGACCGAATAGGGCATAAGATTTACTACAGCACCACCATCAACAAGCATTCTACTGAGTGGCGATCCATTGATATGACCTCTGAGATACAACGATTTCAAATGTGTTACTGGTTCTTTTGGCTTCTCGAATATTGCATTCTTAGGGCCAAAATCCACCTGAGCCACTTCCCCTTCCTCATCTACAGCACGAAACTCAGCAGGTAAGTAA
Source organism: Triticum dicoccoides (assembly GCF_002162155.2). Lineage (NCBI taxonomy): Eukaryota > Viridiplantae > Streptophyta > Magnoliopsida > Poales > Poaceae > Triticum > Triticum dicoccoides. The sequence goes on from NC_041385.1 coordinate 715,559,101, forward strand.
TATACCATATTGATATCCATACCTTCATGAACCGGTGTAGACTCATAGTCCAACATATCAGCCTCTTCTTCAAGTGGATCGACCAATTCTGAAATCTGGCCGAGTGAAGGAGAAGTAAGAAGTGTTGCAGACGATGTAATAGCTGTCGCATCGTCCTCCTTGGGTGATGTAGGCACTTCTATGATAGATGTAGAAGCTGATGTATCTGGTATTTGTTTAGGCCTCCACACTTGTTTTGCTGGAACCATGGGCCGAGTGTCATTGAACAACTTATCCCTTTGCTTCTCGGCCTCCTGCTCTGCCATCTCTTGACTCCTTAACCTCTGTAGTTTCCTCTTCTGTGTCTTTGTTAGCCCTGGAGGACACCACTTTGGTCGAGTGTATTTAGCATCTCTCACCTTTACTTGGCTGGTGCTTGCTTCATGGTCATTAACCGAGTGCTTTGGCACGATAGCAAGTATCGGCTCAGTCGAGTGGTTATGCACAGTCGGCTGCTGTATGGGGAATGTTTTGGTGCCCAAGATAAGTGAGTCGACATCCATTTTCTCCTTGCCTTTTCCCGACTCAACTGCTGCAACACTTGGTGACTTGACACGCCATTCTTTTTGACTTTCCAGATGCATGAAATTTCCACTCGGGCGCACCTTTTTACTCTGATGGAATCCACTCGGATGGATGTCATTCGGATGGAATCCACTTGGATGGAATTCAGTCGGATAGAATCTACTTGGCCACATTTTTTCACTTGGATAGCTTCCACCTGGGTGCATTCTTACACTAGGATATTTTCCACTCAGTCGCATATTTTGACCAGCCGACTGATAGTCACCAATGTTCAGTCGGCCATTATATGAGTAATCAAGTCGATTCCACACAGATTGCCTCTGCTCTTCTGAAAACTGTGCCCTTGGTCCACTCAGTTTCACATACTGACTGAATATATCATCTGATGGTGACCTTGGTCGTTTCAAGTATGATGGCCGGTTAGAGCTGGAACCAGTCGACTGATTAGCATATTTGGACAGCAACAAATCAAAAGTTGGCTTGATCCGCTTGCGTTGCACTTTAGCTTCATTCCTCTTCCATTTGCCAACTTCTGGACTCTTGGGCTTGACAAATTTAACTCGAGTGTCCTGCTGCACCTGTGTTTGCATCCCGAGTGTAGGATTCTTGATGGTGATCTTGATCACTTCCTTTCCATCGGGTTGCTTATCAAGCACAACATGTCTCCCCAAAACCTTGTCGCCCTCCTTGTCTTTCCTGGGCTCACCAACAATGACATTAGCTTTATTAGCAGATTCGGCTACCTCCGGCCGAATGAGCAGCTTCTTCCCTTCTAAATCCATGGTGTTCATTGGAAAGGGCTGTTTATCAACTTGCATCTCAGAAAAGTTCAATCGTCCGTCATTAATGGCCGATTGTATCTGTCGTCGAAAAACATTGCAATCGTTAGTAGCATGAGAAAAAGAATTATGATACTTGCAATAAGCACGCCGTTTCAGCTCTTCAAACGGCGGTAAAGTATGAGATATTCTAATAATCTTAGCCTGCAGCAAAGCATCAAATATTCTATCACACTTAGCAATGTTAAAAGTAAACTTCATATCTTCATCATGATTCTTATGAATCGGTTTCAGATCATTGCAAGTAAAGGGTTTGGCCTTAGATGGCCAAACAAATTCAGTAGCAAAAACATCACCCTCATCGTCCGAGTGATCACTATCATATTCCACCATATTCATCTTTGGACGATCGGCTTTGTACCTATGCAGTTCTTTGAGATCTTTGCTTTGGCTTTCCTGAGCCAAAGCCCTTTGTAAGACTTGGTTAATATTTAAGAACTCATAGCCTTCTAGCTTTTCTCTAATGGGAGTTCTCAAACCACTCAGCACTAGGTCTGCCAAGTCTCTCTCGGTTATCACCAAACTAAAACATCGGTTTTTCGTTTCTCTGAATCTCTTGACGTAATTGGAGACCGATTCATCATGCTTCTGTTTAACCGATGTTAGATGTGACAACTTGAGTTCATTGTCGCCGCTGTAAAAGTGATCATGAAATTTCTCCTCTAGCTGCGACCAAACTCGAATTGAACCATGTGGTAAAGAAGAAAACCATGAAAATGCGGTACCAGTTAATGGTAAAGGAAATAAACGCACTTTCAACTCATTTAGTGAACCTGCTTCACCTAATTGTGCCAAGTATTGACTAACATGCTCCCATGTGGTTTTTGTGCCCTCTCCATTGAACTTAAGAAAATCAGGAATTTTATATCCTCGAGGGCACTGGATGGCATCAAAGTACTTGGGGTACGGCTTTTGGTAAATCCGATTCCGAGGTAACTCAACCCCAAAATTCTCTCGAAGCATCTTAGCCATCTCCTCTCTAAGATTAGCTAGACCATCATCCATAGTGGACGATGAAGCTTGTGGCAGTGGCATAGGAGGAGTATGGTTACTAGCTGTAGGTAGGAATTGTGGCAGGTATGTCGACCCATAATTTGCTAGTGGTCGAGTGGTTGTAGCTGTAGGTAAGGTTGGGTTCGCAGTTGCCACCGAACCTGGCATGCTCATATTAGGATTAGTGGGTGCAGCCACAATCTGATTTGTTTGGGTAGGATAATAAGCCATTGGCACGGGAGGCGCCGATGCAATAGGTAAAGCCTGATTAGGGTTTTGCACACTAGCAGCTACACCATCGTTACCACTAGTCGATTGAGATGTATTCTTCTGAGCATTAGTATTTTCTATGAAGGTTTGATAGACTAGATTGGTACCATCAGCAATACGACTTTCAATCTCAGCCCACTGCTCAGGAGAAAAGGTAGTACTCACAGAAGGTTTAAACTGCTTGGCGTGAAGAGGAGGGAACTTGATTTCTTCAATCGGAGTGATGTTGCCTTGGCGATCCTTCTTGAACTTTGCAAGGAACTCCTGGAAATCCTTCTCTTCGTGCGCCTTCTTGTACTCCTCATAGACTTGGCGATGATCAGCCGATATCTCATCAAGACTGGGCTTAATGATGTTATCGGCGTCTACCTCGGATGGCTTGGGAAGATCAGACATGGTGGATGATGATGATTGATCTTCGATTCCGCAGCAGAATCGCCAAAAAGTGTGTTGACACACGAACACGTCACGTGTACCCTCGACGCCGGGGGTGATGCACCGCAACTCACGTCGAAGGAGACCCGACCGATAGCGTGATACGCAAGACAGTCGACGGGCGCTTTTGTAGACCCGAAACCCCACACCCCCGGGAGGGACCCCGTCAGGGAGTGCGGCGGCTATGGGATGCCCTAGGTCGATTCGCTCGCCCCTAGAGCCTCGAGATTCGTAGTTCTCAAACACGAAGAACAGCGAAGAACGAGAGAGAAAAACGGTGGAGAGATAAAACGTAGATGAAAAAGTAGTATATTGATTTGTTCGATTGTGTGTTGTTCAATCGGCTGTCACCCCCAACATATATAAGAGGCGGCTGGACTTCCCGCACAAGTAAAGGATTCATATAGGCTTTCCTTACAAGAAAAATTACATCAATTCGCGTCCTAGAGTCCTAGTTCTATTCCAACTCGGATTCAGTCTGAATCTGGCCCAAACTCTGTCTTCTTTCTTGCGCGGGCCGCCGAGCTTGCATATGATCTCCGATCAAGACGGTCCAAATATCAAACTTGTGCGCCTCGATGATACGAACAACTCTCATGTTGATTACTTTTTCAAATAAGGCCATCTTGAATACTCTTCGACGTCATCTTTACCTTTCAGTCGGACTCGGTCTTGCAGTAGACTGGATTATCCGAGCCTCATAGTGAACTTGTAGGCCATATACTAACTTTGATGATGATGACTCCAAAACCAAAGTTTACCGTCTTGATGATATGCATAACTTCTGTATTGAACACTTCTTCATCCGAGGTCATCTTGATAAACTTTCGGGCACATGTTCAGTTTCACTCGGATTCGAGCACATCCACTTGGATATTAGAGACTTTCACTCGGACCATCCGACTCGACCTTTTCACTCGGAAAACAATCTTTCACTCGGATGACTATATTCTCACTCGGAACACAAACTTTTACTAGATCGATAAGTTTTCACTTGACCTTTTACTTGATCGTTAGGTTTTCACTCAACCTTTTACTCGATCGGTAGGTTTTCACTCGACCTTTTACTCGATCGGTAGGTTTTCACGAACTTTTACTCGATCGGTAGGTTTTCACTCGACCTTTTACTCGATCGTAAGTTTTCACTCGACCTTTTACTCGATCGGTAGGTTTTCACTCGGATGGTAAAAATTTCCACTCGGATTTCCCGACTGAAAAGACAGCCTGATCTTGATTTGCCTCTCTAGGTTGCATATGACCTCGGATTGAGACAAATTGTATATGAAAACCGATCGGCTCGACGAGACAAAAGTTTTTGATGTTGAATGTTTTTCCATTCAAGGCCATCCAGAAGGCAGAATTGCTCACGCATTGTATCAGACACTCATTAACATGTGTCTGGTGTCGAGCGTAATATTTTGGTCTTTGGTAGGGCTGGTCTATATTAATTGTAACTTTTGCATACAAACTCAGATTGAGATGATTTATATATCAAAATTGATTGCTTCGACGAGACAAAGACAATTCCTTTAGATTACTCCTTCATCCGAGGTCGTCTTGAAGGCATGATCGGCCGAAAACCACTCGGAATATTGAATTCTGCCACTCGGAATATAATTTCGGCCCCTAAGATGGAGTCGGACGATGATAACCTAAACATCAATGTTGTTCCACTCGGTGATGTGAAACTTTTCATGCTGAAAACCCTTTCACTCTGTATCTTGCCAAAATCAGGCGTCAACAGTTATCAAGCCAGCTTGCAGATGGCACCCTTTGAAGCTCTATATGGGAGAAGATGTCGTACCCCGCTAAACTGGTCAGAAACCGGGGACATCCACATCTTCGGCCCAGATATGCTCAAAGAGGCTGAGGAGAAAGTTAAGATGATTAGAGATCGACTCAAGACATCTCAAAGTCGGCAAAAGAGTTATTATGATCGAAAGCATCGGGAAATCAGTTTTGAACCCGGAGAATTTGTATACCTAAGAGTTTCTCCTATGAGGGGTCTGCGGCGATTCAGGATTAAGGGAAAGCTAGCACCAAGATTCATCGGAACATTCTGTATATTGGCCCGAAGAGGCACGGTAGCCTACCAGCTAGACCTACCCGGGGATTTATCTGATATCCACAACGTGTTCCACATCTCGCAGTTGAGAAAGTATGTGAGCAACCCAAAGAAGCAAGTATCACATGAAAATATTGACGTGCAACCAGACCTCACCTATCGGGAGCACCCAATAAAAATATTAGAAGAGTCTGAGAGGAGGACCCGACAGAAAACCATCAAGTTTTTCAGAGTTCAGTGGAGCAACCACACCGAGAATGAAGCAATTTGGGAGAAAGAGGATTTCCTTCGGACAGAGCACCCACACCTGTTTATGGATCAGCTGAAATCCCAGGGATGAGATTTTTCCTAAGGGGGTAGGTGCTGTGACACTCCAATTTTTTTTTGTGGTTTTTTGTTTTCAAAAAGAAAACCTTTTTGGTTTTGGGCTTGTCTTTGGTTTTGTTCCATTCTTGATTTTACCATGCCTCCTATGGTAAAATTTCCCCAAAACCCCTCCTTCCACTCTGGGGCAACCCAAACATTCTGTCCCAACTAGTTAAATCCATTTTTGGATTTTATCTCATTCATTTCTTTTCCCAAAACAATTCCGTCCTTTATCTTTGAGCCTAGGTAATTTGCAAAGCAAGTACCTTAATGCCTTTGAGTTTTGACCTCAACTCAACTCCTCTGGATAGTCCTTAGCACCCACAACCTAGAACCATCAAGATCCACTCTTCTTCTTTTCAAAATTTTCAAAATTCAACCTCTGCAAGTTTGGACCAGATTTGTCAAATTTGGTGAAATTCATATCTCCACTTATCCAAAAGTTCCACCAAAATTCAGGCAACCTCCAGTTGCAATGAGAGACCACTCCACCAAAACCCAGCTCAAGGAAAAATCCCCACATGCCAAAATCATTCTGTCGAACACCTGGCCTGCACTGTTACTGTACATCTTCAGTAAAATTCAGAGTTCAGTGTCGTTTCTTCGTCAGAGATTCAGTCACATGTCGACAGTGCGCTTGGCGCGGTGCTCACAGCCCCTCCTCCCTGTCCGGAGCACCACACATGCATTTGGCTCATTCCTGGCGTCGGTGGCGCCCTGGCCCGCCTGCGCCGGCGTGTCCCGCGGCGGCAGAACCACCGTAGCGGCCGACAAGGGGGCACCCTGCGGCATAACGCCGTTCGGCACCGCCCAAATCATCTGAGAGCTCCGCGTGTCCATCTCCTTGCGAGCGAACGCATGCAGCACTGTTGCCGTGGCCTGGCACGCTCAGAGCGCGTTCTCTGCCGCCGACGTGCCGTACGGCCGTTCCGTCGAGCGCAGGCCGTAACCACCCCTTCCTCGTTGAGTTAGGCACTGGAATGGCACCAGTGTTCTGTCTAGTCGATGCTCAAGCCCCTAATCCAACCGTCCAGCCACAACGCCGCCGTAATCGCTCGCCGGACTTATCCGTTCACGGCAACCGCCTCGGGCCGGCTATAAATAGCACCACCGAGCTTGCTCTTGCACCCGCACACCTCCACCACCTCACGAGACCCCGCCTAGCCACTGGAAGAGCCTCGAGGGGCCCTTCTTCCTCAACTCCGGCCACCTCCGTCCGCCTCGGGCTCCGGCAACGTTCTCTTCAGTGAGAACTCCTCCACCGCCCTACTCTTACCCGTAGCCTCATACCACCTCTAGGAGGCTAACCCCCACTCCAATTTGACCCCCGCAGCTCTCTCCGGCGAGATCCACGACGACTCGAACCACCGTCCGCTGGAGAAAGGGCTGCCGTCGACACAGTGCTCGCCAGTGACCACCACCACCACCCACAGACGCGGAAGGACGTATTGAATACGGAGGTACCACCCGATCCCCTTGCCTCGCCGTGGATCGCCGTCAGCGACCACCGCAACTCTCGGGTGCCGTCGCGCCCCATATCCCTCGTTTGAATATTCATACCTGACCGGTGGGACCCGCCTGTCAGCCTCTCATCCTTATCTTTTAAACGAACCGTTTTCTGGACTTTTCTGCAGAACCCCCTGGGAGTTTTCTGTTTCATTACAAAAAGGTCCCAAATTCAAAACCCTTATAACTTTTAAACAGAAAAGTATTTTTGTTTGATTCTTTTTCTGTTCTCTTTAGAATTTTGTCTAGTTTTTTATCAGCTTTATTTGAAAATTATTTGGAGTATTTTTTGTGCACCTCGCTGTATTTACGTTACGTACATATTTTTCTTATACCGTAGATACCGGAGGAGGGGACGGAGCCGCAAACTTCACCCAGTTAGACTCCGACTACTCCGAACCAGGCAAGCATGTTTGAACTCTTGATATGATGAGTGTTGTTGCATATTTGCATTTAGGAGTTTCTTGGCATGGTTATGAATATTTTCTTGAATGTTATATTTCATGCACAGAAGTGGAAAGTAAGTTTTGGAAAGCTATATGTTGTTGGATACATATTTGCATGGCCATGTGATGGCATGAGGATGGGTAAGGTGGCAGTGTTGTGGCATGCCAGTCTTACACCAGTCCATTTGACTTCAGTGTTACCGTGAATCAAATCACATTCCCATTCATTTCCATTCCTGTACTGCCACATGTTTTCCGCAAGGAATATGGCTTAGTAAGTTGCAAACCATTTTCCTGGTACACACCAAATAGAGAGGCCGGGATGAGGGTTCCATGGCCCTGGATTAAAGCCCGTCATCCGGTCAGTGGGCATGGGTGTTTCCGGTTGGGACCGAGAGTGGGGCACCCCTTAGAGCGCGCGTATAGAAATTTGATCCCATGCTATTCGAGGTTGTGACCTCCCCGTCTCAAAGTTTTTCTTGGACGTTGTCTAGGGTGATTCCTGGCATCGTGAGGTGGAATGGGTGTGTACTGGTTAAATGTGTTTCTACCGAAATACCGTAAACGGAACTAGTCCTTCGTGACTACGGAAATCCGTTAGCTGTGGTCAGTTAGTACAAACTCTGTAGAGTCACAAATCCTTTAAATCATCTTGTACTTGTCCAAGTACTGTGTTCATCTTATCTTGTCAGATATCAGTCTCGGTGACAAAACCCGGTGGATTACATGTGTGTTAAATCCGGTTAAAGGTTTATTCTTATGGATGGACTAACCTGTTATTTACTTTTGTTATAAGCCCTTTCTGTGATGTCGCTCAGACATCCGACTGTGGCATACTTGTTATTTACATTTGTTATAAGCCCTTTATGTGATGTCGCTCAGACGTCCGACTGTGGCATTTCTTGTACAAGCCCTTTCTGTGATGTCGCTCAGACGCCCGACTGTGGCATTTCTTTTACAAGCCCTTTCTGCGATGTCGCTCAGACGTCCGACTGTGGCCTTTCTTTTACAAGCCCATTCTGTGATGTCGCTCAGACGTCCGACTGTGGCCTTTCTTTTATAAGCCCTTTATGTGGTGTCGCTAAGACGCCCGACTGTGGCATTTCTTTTATAAGCCCTTTATGTGGTGTCGCTAAGACGCCCAACTGTGGCATTTCTTTTATAAGCCATTTATGTGGTGTCGCTTAGACGCCTGACTGTGGCATGAGTCTTATTTGTTTACCTTTCGAGGCGTCGCTCCAGACACCCGATCGGTTTTTAGTTATTCTTTTTACTTATCAAGTCGTGCAGAAATATTATTATTGGATCGAGCATCATTATTTTTGCTCATGACGCATTCATGCATACATTTGTTATATCTTTTGTCCGAACTGTCTTGCGAGTACTTTCAAAGTACTCACATGGCTTGTTGATTTGGCCAGATGTTGATGAAGGCGATCTCATGGATGAAGAGTTCGATAGCGAGTCCGACGCCTAGAGGAGTCCCAGTCAGTCCCGTGCGATCCTGCATTTGGTCACTGTATAATATCCACTTCCGCCACCCCAGAAATAAACCCATCGAGCCTCACCTCGAAGCTCGATGAGCTGCCAGTTAGGAGTCAAGTTATCCACCACCACTTTTATCTCGAGCTAGTAGCATGTCACCCCACCCCTATGTCATAACCGCCCTTATGTAAGATATTGGCGAGTTTGTAATAAAATTGTTGAGCAGCCTCAGCTCAACCCTGTAATATATTTAATGCTACTGGTTCTCTGTTTATCAAGTATTTGTCTACCAGTGAGGATAACTTTTCCTATACTGGGATCTAAAGATGGATTTTTTAAGTATTTTTATTGAAAAACCGGTCGTGACACCGGGAGTCCGGCCAAAGGCCATAGTCCGGCCATCCGGACACCCCCTAATCTAGGACTCCCTCAATGTCATAGGACATACATGGGCCAGAAGTGAAAACGGGCTGGAATCATATTGGATGGCCTAGATGACGCTACTGGGCCTAATTCGGATAGGGCGTAACAGGCCTTGGGTCAGCGGGCTGTAAATGGGCTATATGCGAACAGGCCGTTAACAGGCTTTCCATGGGCCGACCCGCCACCTTTTGACCAAGTCAAACGGGCCGGCCTTTTCATAAGAATGGGCCTCTGTTGGGCCGAGCCACGTGTCGACGTATCATAGGCGCCTTCTGTCTAATGAGTGGATGACATCTGTCCCAACGATGAAACGACACGTGTTTCCTCCGGCCAATGATGATTTTATACGTGGAAAATCCCCATTGGTTGGGGCTGTTAACGGGTTATTGGATCCAAAACCCGACCTGATAGGTTAACAGCGTTCCGTTACGGTGGATGCCACATGTCGGTCACCCTTGACGAAAGCACTTCTGTGATGAGCGATTTATCATCATGGTAGTGGACACTTCCGTGATGATAATTTTGGTAATGTAATGGACACTTCGACGACAGCACAAGTATGACTATCTTGATTCTGTCATAAAATTGTCATGGATGTACATGCATGACAAAAAACGCAACCTACTTTGACAAACACGTATCATCACATAAGTGTTTTTTTGTAGTGCATTTCCTTTGCAGTAGAAGCACTCAGTTTTAGGCTTTAGTCTAGCTTTGGGCTTCTTCACGGGAGTGACAACTTGCTTGCCATTCTACTTGAAGTTCCCTTTCTTTTTCTTTGCCCTTTTCTTGAAACTAGTGGTCTTATAAATCATCAACACTTGATGCTCTTTTCTTCATTTCTACCTTCATCGATTTCAGCATCACGAAGAGCTCGGGAATCATTTTTGTCATCCCTTGCAAACTATAGTTCATCATGAAGTTCCAGTCACTTGGTGATGGTGAATAGAGAACTCTGTCAATCACTATCTTATCTGGAAGATTAACTCCCACTTGATTCAAGTGATTGTAGTACCGAGACAAACTGAGCACATGCTCACTGCTTGAGCTATTCTCCTCCATCTTTTAGCTATATAACTTGTTGGAGACTTAATATCTCTCAACTCGGGTATTTGCTTGAAATATTAACTTCAACTCCTAGAACATCTCATATGGTCCATGACGTTCAAAACGTCTTCGAAGTCCCGATTCTAAGCCGTTAAGCATGGTGCACTAAACTATCAAGTAGTCAACATATTGAGCTAGCCAAACGTTCATAATGTCTGCATCTACTCCTACAATAGGTCTGTCACCTAGCGGTGCATCAAGGACATAATTCTTCTGTGGAGCAATGAGGATAAACCTCAGATTACGGACCCAGTCCGCATCATTGCTACTATCATCTTTGTTCTTAGTTTTCTCTAGGAACACATGTAAAAACATAGGGAAGCAACAACGCGAGCTATTGATCTACAATATTATTTGCAAAATACTATCACGACTAAGTTCATGATAAATTAAAGTTCAATTAATCATATTACTTAAGAACTCCCACTTAGATAGACATCCCTCTAATCATCTAAGTGATCACTTGATCCAAATCAACTAAACCGTGTCCGATCATCACATGAGATGGAGTAGTTTTTAATGGTGAACATCACTATGTTGATCATATATACTATACGATTCACGCTCGACCTTTCGGTATCCAGTGTTCCGAGGCCATATCTGCATATGCTAGGCTCGTCAAGTTTAACCCGAGTATTCTGCATGTGCAAAACTGGCTTGCATCCGTTATATGTGAACGTAGAGCTTATCACACCCGATCATCACGTGGTGTCTCAGCACGAAGAACTATCGCAATGGTGCATACTCAGGGAGAATACTTATACCTTGAAATTTTAGTAAGGGATCATCTTATAAAGCTACCACCGAACTAAGAAAAATAAGATGTATAAAAGATAAACATCACATGCAATCAAAATATGTGACATGATATGGCCATCATCATCTTGTGCCTTTGATCTCCATTGGCAAAGTACCGTTATGATCTCCATTGTCACCGGCATGACACCATGATCACCATCATCTTGATCTTTATCAATGTGTCGTCACATGGTCGTCTCGCCAACTATTGCTTTTGCAACTATTGCTATCACGTAGCGATAAAGTAAAGCAATCATATGGCGCTTGCATCTTATGCAATAAAGAGACAACCGTAAGGCTCCTGCCAGTTGCCGATAACTTGAACAAAAGATGATCATCTCATACAACAATTTATATCTCATCACGTCCTGACCATATCACATCACAACATGCCCTGCAAAAACAAGTTAGACGTTCTCTACTTTGTTGTTGCAAGTTTTGTGTGGCTCCTATGGCTGAGCAAGAACCGTTCTTACCTACGCATCAAAACCACAACGATTTTTCGTCAAGTATGTGTTGTTTTAACCTTCAACAAGGACTGGGTGTAGCCACACTCGATTCAACTAAAGTTGCAGAAACTGACACCCTCCAGCCACCTATGTGCGAAGCACGTCGGTAGAACCAGTCTCGCGTAAGCATACGCGTAATGCCGGTCCGGGCCGCTTCATCCAACAATATTGCCAAATCAAAGTATCACATGCTGGTAAGCAGTATGACTATTATCGCCCACAACTCTTTGTGTTCTACTTGTGCATATAACATCTACGCATAAACTTGGCTCGGATGCCACCGTTGGGGAACATGGTAATTTCAAAAATTTCCTACGCACACGCAAGATCATGGTGATGCATAGCAACAAGAGGAGAGAGTGTTGTCCACGTACCCTTGTAGACCGAAAACGGAAGCGTTATGACAACGCGGTTGATGTAGTCGTACGTCTTCACGATCGATCGATCATAGTACCAAACATACGGCACCTCCGCGATGTGCACACGTTCAGCTCGGTGACGTCCCACGAACTCCGATCCAGCAGAGTGTCGAAGGAGAGTTTCATCAGCACGACGGCGTGATGACGGTGATGATGAAGCTACCGACGCAGGGCTTCGCCTAAGCACTATGATGATATGACTGAGGTGGATTATGGTGGGGGGGGGGCACCGCACACGGCTAAGAGATCAACGATCAACTTGTGTTGTCTGTTGTGCCTTTGGGGTGTCCCCTTCCCACGTATATAAAGAAGGGAGGAGCAGGAGGCCGGCCCTAGAGGGGGCGCGCCAAGTGTGGGGAGTCCTACTAGGACTCCCAAGTCCTAGTAGGATTCCCCTTTTCCTTTCCGGAGTAGGAGAGAAGAAAGAGGGAAAGAGAGAGGGAGTAGGAAAGGGTAGGCCCCCCCCGCCCCCTTTCCCTTAGTCCAATTCGGACCCATGGGGGGCGCCTCCTTCCCTTTGGCCTGCCTCCTCTATTCCCGTATGGCCCAATAAGGCCCAATACTTCTCCCGGCGAATTCCCGTAACTCTTCGGTACTCCAAAAAATACCCGAATCACTCGAAACCTTTCCAATGTCCGAATATAGCCTTCCAATATATCAATCTTTACGACTCTACCATTTCGAGACTCCTCGTCATGTCCCCGATCTCATCTGGGCCTCCGAACAAACTTCGGTCATCAAATCACATAACTCATAATACAAATCGTCACAGAATGTTAAGCGTGCGGACCCTATGGGTTCGAGAACTATGTAGACATGACCGAGATTCATTTCCGGTCAATAACCAATAGTGGAACCTGGGTGATCATATTGGCTCATACATATTCTACAAAGATCTTTATTGGTCAAACCGCATAACAACATACGTTGTTCCTTTGTCATCGGTATGTTACTTGCCCGAGATTCGATCGTCGGTATCTCAATACCTAGTTCAATCTCATTACCGGCAAGTCTCTTTACTCGTCCCGTGTTGCATCATCCCGCAACTAACTCATTAATCACATTGCTTGCAAGGCTTATAGTGATGTGTATTACCGAGAAGGCCCAGAGACACCTCTCCGATAATCGGAATGACAAATCCTAATCTTGATCTATGCCAACTCAACAAGTACCATCAGAGACACCTATAGAGCACCTTTATAGTCACCAAGTTACGTTGTGACGTTTGGTAGCACACAAACTGTTACTCCGGTATTCGGGAGTTGCATAATCTCATTGTCATAGGAACATGTATAAGTCATGAAGAAAGAATAACAATATACTAAACGATCAAGTGCTAAGCTAATGGAATAGGTCAAGTCAATCACATCATTCTATAATGATGTGATCCTGTTAATCAAATGACAACTCATGTCTATGGCTAGGAAACTTAACCATATTTGATTCAACGAGCTAGTCAAGTAGATGCATATACTAGTGACACTCTGTTTGTCTATGTATTCACACATGTACTAAGTTTTCAGTTAATACAATTCTATCATGAATAATAAACATTTATCATGAAATAAGGAAATAAATAATAAGTTTATTATTGCCTCTAGGGCATATTTCCTTCACCGGTGTCCATGTTAGCTGGAACTGGCTTTCTTCCGCGTCGACAACATGGCGACCACGTGGTGTCACAATGCTTTTCTCTATTTCTTTGCTGCAGCCATAGAGTGCAAAGCTACAACCGTGTTGTGCGTTGCTAGAAAGGTGCATTGGGGTGATGCGGCTAGAAACTGCATCGGTATTTGTTCAAAGAGGAAGGGATGATGCAGTATAGCTACGGTAGGTATTTCCCTCAGTTAGGAAACCAAGGTATCAATCCAGTAGGAGAACCAAACAACACTATGTAAACGGTACCTGCACACAAAGAACAAATCCTCACAACCCAACACGTAAGAGGGGTTGTCAATCCCTCCTCGGTAAAAAGATACATAATTTTGTATGAGTTTAGATAAATAGACCTCGTTAAAACACGAAATAAAATAAATAAAGAAAAGTGCAGCAAGGTATTTTTGGTTTTTTAGAATAATAGATCTGAAAACAAATACGATGTAAAATAGATCTAAAAGCAATATAATAAAAGATAGACCCGGGGGCCGTAAATTTCACTATTGGCTTCTCTCGAGAAAATATCACACGATGGGTAAACAAATTACTGTTCGGCAATTGATAGAAGATCGAATAATTATGACGATATCCAAGGCAATGATAAATATGTAGGCATCACGTCCAAGATTAGTAGACCGACTCTTGCCTGCATCTACTACTATTACTACACACATCGACCACTATCCAGCATGCATCTAGTGTATTAAGTTCATGGAGAAACAAAGTAATGCAATAAGAATGACGACATGATGTAGACAAGATCTATTCATGTAGGAATAGACCCCATCTTCTTATCCTTAATAGCAATGATTCATGCGTGCCTCCCTACCCCTTCTGTCACTGGGAGTGGACACCACAAGATTGAACCCATCACAAAGCACCTCTTCCCATGGCAAGAAAAATCGATCTAGTTGGCCTAACTAAACTAAAGATTCGAAGAAGAAATACGTAAATAATCATGCATATAAGAGATCAAAGAAACTCAAATAATATTCATGGATATAGATCTGATCATAAACTCAAAGTACATCAGATCCCAACAAACACACCGCAAAAATAGTTACATAAAATAGATCTCCAAGAGATCATTGTATTGAGAAAAAAAGAGAGAGAGGAAGCCATCTTGCTACTTCCTACGAACCCTTAGGTCTATGGTGGACTACTCACACATCATCGGAGAGGCGCCAATGCGGATGATGAACCCCTCCATGATGGTGTTAGATTGGATCTCGTGGTTCTGGAACTTGCGGCGGCTGGAATGTTTTTCGTAGACTCCTTTAGGGTTTCTGGAATATTTTGGAATTTATAGGGTGAAGAGGCGGTGCATGAAACCCCCGTGGGTCCCACAACCCACCAAGGCGCGCCCTAGTGTCTTGTGGTCCCCACGGGACTCCTTTGTGGTGCATTCTTGCCCTCCAAGGTGTCTTCTGGTCCAAAAAAAATCTCCAAAAAGTTTCATTGCGTTTGGACTCCGTTTGGTACTGATATTCTGTGAAGTAAAAAACAAGCAAAAAAATAGCAACTGACACTGGGCACTATGTCAATAGGTTAGTCCCAAAAAATGATATAAAGTTGCTATAAAATGATTGTAAAACATCCAAGATTGATAATATAACAACATGGAACAATAAAAAATTATAGATACGTTGAAGGCGTATGAACATCCCCAAGCTTAATTCCTACTCGTCCTCGAGTAGGGAAATGATAAAAGCAGAATTTTGGATGTGGAATGTTGCCTAACATGTTCATCACATATTCCTTTTCTTTTGTAGCATGGACATTTGGACTTCAAATTAATAGTCTATATTTGACATGATAACTTCAATACTCAAGCATATCAACAAGCAACCATGTATTTCAAAATATCAACACTAAAGAAAGTTATCCCTAACCCATCATGCTTAATCATTGATCCATTCATGAAACACACTCGAATATTAGCTACATCCAATGCTCAAGTAGGATCATAGTGCTCCCTAGTTGGTGCTTTACAAGAGAAGATGGAGACTCAATAAACATTAAAACTGCATAAAGTAAATAGATAGGCCCTTCGCAGAGGGACGTAGAGATTTGTAGAGGTGCGAGAGCTCAAAGATTAAATTGAGAGATAAAAATATTTTGAGAGGCATGCTTTTCCTGTCAACAAAATCGACCAAGTAATTCCCAACACTTTCCATGCTAGATATATCATAGGCGGTTCCCAAACATAAAATAAATTTTATTCTTTTTTCCACCATACTTTCACACTCCACGACTAGCCATATCCACGGGGGCCGTCCATACCAATGCTTTCCAAGGAATTTATTATTTGACAACATAAAGTAAATTTCTTTTCCATTTCGGGACTGGACATCCCTATTACTGCCATACTCTTGTGCAATGACAAGTGAATAAATACTCATCTTGAGAATAACACATCTAGCATGGAAAATCTTGGCCACCCCCCGCTGCTTCATGAGCGGTATGGGCACACAAAAAGGAAATTAATTTTGAAAATTTAGAGTTGGCACATACAAATTTTACTTAGAACGGCATGGAAATACCACATACGGGTAGGTATGGCGGACTCATATGGCAAAACTGGGTCTAATTATTTTGGATCCACAAGTAGTATTTCTACTTGGTACAAGTGGAGGCTAGCAAAAATTGATAAGCAACCAACCAAGAAGCAAAAATTCTCATAAACGAGTATTAAGCATAACTAACACCGAATAATGCATCATAAGTAGGATGCAATTTCATTGGATAACTATTGACTTTCGTGCTTGCATAGGGAATCACAAACCTTAACGCCAATATTCTTACTAAAGCACAATTACTCACCAACATGACTCATATATTACTATCATCATATCTCAAAACTATTACAAAGAATCAAGTTTATTTTGTCCAATGATCTTCATGGAAGTTTTTATTTTGTCCTTCTTGAATATCTATCACATTGGGACTAATTTCATATGTTGCTTTTAATAAGCTTAAACAAATTTAAGTGAAGAACATGAGCACAAATATTTTGTTCTCTCAAAATAATATAAGTGAAGCATGAGAGAATTTCTTAAAAAATTTACTAACTCTCAAATAAATCTAAGTGAAGCATGAAAGTATTTCTTCAAAAATATGAAAGCACATCGTGCTCAAAAAGATATAAGTGAACCACTAGAGCAATTCCATAGCTCAAAAAAATCTAAGTGAAGCGTAAAGAGCAATTCTAACAAATCATAGCATCATTTTGGCTCTCCCAAATAGGTGTGTCCAGCAAGGGTACTTATGATAAACCAAAAATCAACAAAAAAAGACTTGTATAATACAAGACGGTCCAAGCAAAACTCATGATATCTGATGAACAAAAATATAGCTCCAAGTAAAATACTGACGGTCGTTAGAAGAAAGAACCAAGCAACTAAGCTTGGGGATGCCTTCCGGGGCATCCCCAAGATTAGTTGCTTGGTTCTCCTTAAATATTAACTTGGGGTGCTATGGGACATCACAAGCTTAGGCTCTTGACACTCCTTTCCTTCATCCATCGTGATCTCACCCAAAACATGAAAACTTCAATCACACAAAACTTAACGAAACCTTTGTGAGATCCGTTAGTATAATAAAGGAAATCACCACTCTAAGTACTGTTGCAAACCCATTCATATTTTATTATTGCATTATACGTACTGTATTTCAACTTTACTTTGTCTTATACCCCCCAATACAATCCATAGTTTCATCAAAATAAGCACACAATGCAACGAAAACAGAATCTGTCAAAGATAGAACAGTCTGTAGTGATGTAGACTCTAACCATACTTTGGTAACTCCAAATATCCTGTAAAATTAGGATGATGTAGAAAATTTGTATATCAAATTTGTGTAAAAAAATCATGAACTTTGGTCCTTCTGTGATTTATGAAAATTATTTTACTGGACGCAAAAGTTTCTATTTCCAACAAGATCAAATTAACTATCACCAAACATAATCCCAAAGAATTTACTTGGCACAAAAACTTAATTAAAACATAAAAACACAATCATAATAGTAGCATAATTGTGTAAACACTCAAGAACAAAAAGAAAAAGGCAAAAATAAATTTATTCATTGGGTTGCCTCCCAACAAGTGCTATCGTTTTATGGCCCTAGCTAGGCATAATGCATAGATTCAAGTATTGTCATCTTTGGTTTTCAACTCCTCAATCGCACAACCAAAATTCTTCAAAGATTTATCATGCGTATTTTCAATAACAATACTCCTAGGGATAAGATTGAAAAATTCATTCTTGCAAGTAGGGCATTTTACCACTTCAACAAAATTGGGGTGAATACTAATCATTTTAAGATCTACTTTTTTGTTATTATAAGTATTACCCTTGTTCTTAGTGATTTGAGTAGATTTGCAAATTTTTACGGGAGTTATTTCAAGAGTTTTAACAGAAGAAAAGCCCGAGCTTAAGTTACTAAAAATTTCTTCTAATTTATCAATCTGCGAAGGGCTTTCTTCTACGACTTACTTTTCCCTTAGAAATTTAAAAACATCTCCCGCTTTTGACCCAAATTTAGTGGCAAGATTATACATTTTTGTCTAAATTTTCAACATGTTCTTTAGTGAGTATTTTCTTTTCAATAGCATCAAGCCTTTGCATAGCATGCTCGAGAGTTTAAACAGTTTCATTAATAATGAGAGGTGGTGCACACACTAGATCTCCCATAGCATTAAAAGCATCCAAAGTCAGGCACATTAAGAAATTTCCACCGGTAATCGTATCAAGGACGAAACTATACCAAGTGGTCATGCCCACATAAAAACTACGATGAAGAACAATGGTAGATTGCTTACGAATAGATCTATTATGAGCATTGCAAATCCTATACCAAGCATCTTTTAGATTCTCCCCTCCCCTTTGCTTAAATTTAGAACTTCATTCTGGGGGGTACATGCAATAGAGGAAGAACTAGCCATAACGACAAAGTAGGCAAACAAGATTGCGAGCAAAAAAATAGATCCGACGAGAAAAAAGCGAACGAAAAATAAAGCAAGTAAAAAGTCATTTTTTGTGAAGTGGGCGAGATGAAAACGAGAGGCAAATGGAAAATAATGTAAATTGCAAGAAGATGAGATTTGCGATTAGGAACCTGATAGATGTTGATGATGTCTCCCGGCGGTTCCTTAAATGCCTTTTGATGCGGCTAGAAACTGTGTTGATATTTCCCCAAAGAGGAAGGGATGATGTAGTATAGCTACGGTAGGTATTCCCCTCAGTTACAAAACCAAGGTATCAATCCAGTAGGAGAACCAAGCAACACTATGTAAACAGTACCTGCACACAAAGAACAAATCCTTGCAACCCAATGCATAACAGGGGTTTGTCAATCCCTCCTCGGTAAAAAGATAGATAATTTTGTTTGAGTTTGGATAAATAGATCTCGGTAAAACATGAAATAAAATAAATAAATAAAAAGTGCAGCAAGGTAATTTTGGGTTTTTAGAATAATAGATCTGAAAACAAGTATGGTGGAAAATAGATTTGAAAGCAATATAATAATAGATAGATCCGAGGGCCGTAGATTTCACTAGTGGCTTCTCTTGTTAACACACGGTGGGTAAACAAATTACTGTTGGGTAATTGATAGAAGATCGAATAATTATGACGATCCAATGCAATGATCCATTTATAGGCATCACGTCCAAGATTAGTAGACCGACTCCTGCCTGCATCTACTACTATTACTCCACACATCGACCGCTATCCAGCATGCATCTAGTGTATTAAGTTCATGGAGAAACAGAGTAATGAAATAAGAACTATGACATAATGTAGACAAGAACTATTCATGTAGGAATATACCCATCTTGTTATTCTTAATAGCAACGATGCATGCGTGCCTCGCTGCCCCTTCTGTCACTAGGAGAGGACAACGCAAGATCGAACCTATCACAAAGCATCTCTTCCCATGGCAAGAAAAATCGATCTAGTTGGCCTAACTAAACCAAAGATTCAAATAAGAAATAAGAGGCTATAAATAATCATGCATATAAGAGATCAAAGAAACTCAAATAATATTCATGGATATAGATCTGATCATAAACTCAAAATTCATCGGATCCCAACAAACACAGCGCAAAAAGAGTTACATCAAATAGATCTCCAAGAGACCATTGTATTGAGAATCAAAAAGAGAGAGGAAGCCATCTAGCTACTGCCTATGGACCCTTAGGATGATGAACCCCTGTGTGATGGTGTTAGATTGGATCTCGTGGTTCTAGAACATGCAACGGCTGGACTTGTTTTTCGTTGACTCCTTTAGGGTTTCTGGTTCGGAATTTATAGGGCGAAGAGGCGGTGCAGGAGACCTCCGTGCCCCCCCCACAACCCACCAGGGCACGCCCTGGTGTCTTGTGGTCCCCACGGGACTCCTTCCAGGTGCTTTCTTGGCCCCCAAGGTGTCTTCTAGTCCAAAAAAATCTCCAAAAAGTTTCACTGCGTTTGGACTCTGTTTGGTACTGATATTGTTGGTGCAATGATAGGCCCCTTATATTTTAGAGTTTGTTGACATAAACAATATGGGACTTATGTGTTTGCTAGTGCACACAGAGTAACGTCCCTGAGATCACGAGGAGTTTGATGCAAACGACGAAGATAATCTTCCTGCATTGCAGCGTAGGTTATCACCGAAGATGATGTTAACAAGAGTGGCCCCTAAAAAATGTTGATGTGAAGCAATTAGTTTGGTGTCTGTCTGAAGGATATGACTGCGTCCGAGGAGAATGAAGACAAAGTGAAAACATAGCATTTATTTCGTTCTTCTTCTTCTTTTCATCGAGTCATAGGAGTAGGACCACCGTACTATTAAGAAGGGTGTAGCATTCGAAACTTTGATTCTCTGATGCTAAACCCAAATCCTATGGATGTTGTGAGAGAAATCTCTTTGTGTTCCGAGCAAATACTTGCCAGCAAGAAACTGTGATCTTCTTCGCGAGAGATTTGTCTCTGACCTAGGAGTTAGCATTACTTATTCCTCAAGTAATTGTAGCGACCAGACCTCAAACAGTCTGATCTCTGTGCATCAGTGTCATCCCTGGATCGGTAATGCTAACACGCACAGTAATTAAAGGATTTATAACAGAGTAGAAATCACACACTTATTACATCGAATGTCTCAAAAGAGAACTTATTACAATAAATATGGCTTAAGGCCATCTAATAACGATAACAGTGGAAGGCTTGGAAGATAAGCGAGTCCATCAACTCCAACGGCATCACTGAGTATAAGACCACGACCTAAGGCACCTTACTCGTCGTTTGAAAAGTATGCAACATGACCGTTGCAGCCCGAAAATGGGTCAGCACATGGAATATGCTGGCAATGTAACACATAGAGAGTAATGAACAGAATAATGCTATCACTACATGCATTTATGGCTGGTGGAAAGCTCTATGGTTACAGTTTTGCATAAAGCCAATTTTTCCCTACTGCAAAGGAATGAATTTTATTTAACTATCATGGTGGTTGTTAAACATTGAGAAGGTTCCTACAACTCAATCCCTATTAAGTAGCATCTTTACCCCAACATGATTAAATTAAAGTAACATGATGAGATTCACATGATAATACAGGTACTAGATACTCAAAACATCCATAACCCGGGACATGGCTAACCATGATTAGTTTGTACACTCTGCAGAGGTTTGCGCACTTTTCCCCACAAGACTCGATCTCCTCCGTTGGATTTCTCGCACTACATGGTGTTTGGGAAACGGATGACCAAGACACAGTCTTTCAAAAACAATAACTCTTTACTCCGGGTGGACAGTTACACCTACTTTCCCCTACATCTGCTAGCCCACCACTGAAAGAGGTCTTGTAACCTACTCCACTATGCTAGATCCCATAGTAGCTTGTGGCTGCAATTGGAAGTTTCTAGCATGAATAATCTCATGATCCCTTTGAGCCTGGGTGGCGGTCCATAGGAGAATCACACGGTACCCTAGGATTTCCAAAAATACAGGCAACACTGGGTTCCCTAGGTGCCTCAATCCACCTAGATGTGATTTTAAGTTGCCACCTTAAGTAAACCATTAAATAACAATCTCACATCTGTCACAGATACACTCACCCAATCCACGTCTACTAGCATAGCATGGCAATATAAGCAAACGTAGAAGTAACTCCCAGAGGTTTGATGATAAAACAGGTAATAGGTACTACCTCATCTACTTCCCAAAACCCACATATTACTCAGATCCTAATTATGCATTTGTTTGAGGATTGATCTAATGCAATAAAACTGGGTAGTAAAGAGGTATGATCAAAGTGTTACATGCCTTGCTGATGTTCCGTGAAACCTAGAGACTCGTAGTAGCAAGCGGCGCACTCCGGGTACTCTATCACAAACAAACAAGCATATGATAAGCACTCAACTAATGCACAGGTAAAACTCAAATAAAATATCTAACCAGAAAGTTCAACTTAAGAGCTCCGTTTTGCAAAAAGAATCAAATCAAACGAAGCAACGAAAGTCAAACGGCAAAACTCTAGGTCAAATTTAAGAGCTTCGTTTACTAATCTGGACCTAGGTCAAATTTTACAGTAACAAAAACTTATTTGAGTTGGCAAAATTGAAAGAGGGTTTCAAGACAAAACTCTAGGAGCTTGAATCGCCTGATTCCGATAAACGAGCGAAAAGTTATACCAAAACGAAAATCGAATCAGAAATCGCTATCTGGAATAATCGTGGAAAATCCAAGAAAAAGAAAAATGGATGAACAGGCTAACGAACGAACGTTCGCTGTCTATGGCTAAAAGACGAAAATCGTTATTTAAAATGAACATACAAATGAACGTCCGCTAAATAGACTAAACCAGAAAAAAAACCGATCTATTAAAAAAAAGATCTAGGGTTTCAAAAAAAAAACCAATCAGTTTTCTTGCGAGAACCGAGGCAGCGG
>NC_041385.1:715582361-715741353 GCF_002162155.2 Triticum dicoccoides
GAGGCAGCGGCGGCTACCTTCAGCGGCGGCGGACTCCGGCGAGGGTGGCGGCGGACTCCGGCGAGGGCTGCGGCGGCGGGGCGGACGGTGACGGCGGATGGCGGCGGCACGGTCGGTGACGAAGGTCGGCGGCGGCGGCAGCAGCGGCGGCTCGGGGCTAGTGTTTCGGGCGAGGCTGGGGGCTGGGGCGGCTCGGGCCTTCGGCCTTTAAAGGGCCGACCGGGCAGAGTTCTAGTCGGGTACGGCCCGGCTAGGTCGGTTCGTTTTCTTTTTAGAATATTTCCGCGCAGAAAAAAATTAAAAGAAATACTAAACAGACTATCAAAATCCCGAAGTAAATTTTCCCCGTCCTCTAAAATCAAGCCGGACAAGGTGAACATTTATTTGGGGCCAAAATGCAATTTTGAAAAATGCGCATTTTTCCTAAATTCAAATAAAACCGCGATAAACACCGAAATAAAAACTTATTTGATTTTTTATTAAATCCTCAATATTTCTTTATTTTGGGAAAGTCATTTTATTCCCTCTCTCTTATTTTTATAATAGAAATAACTGAAGATAAAATAAATAAAATCAAATGATCCTATTTTCAAATTTTGAGAAAACTCAAATATAAAAATAACGAAATCCCCCAACTCTCTCCGTGGGTCCTTGAGTTGCGTAGAATTTCTAGGATCAAACCAAAATGCAATAAAATATGATATGCAATGATGATCTAATGTATAACATTCCAAATTGAAAATTTGGGATGTTACAAACCTACCCCCCTTAAGATGAATCTCGCCCTCGAGATTCCGGTTGGATAGAAAATAGGTGAGGGTGGTCCTTCAGCAGATCTTCCTCTCGCTCCCAGGTGGCTTCATTTTCGGTGTGGTGGCTCCACTGAACTTTGCAAAACTTGATAACCTTGCTGCGCGTGACTCGACTGGCAAACTCGAGAACCTTGACTGGTTTCTCCTCATAGGTCAAATCACTATCCAATTGAATCACTTCCAGTGGCACTGTAGCTCTCAGCGGTATATCAGCCATCTCTGCGTGACACTTCTTCAGCTGGGAAACATGGAACACATCATGAACTGCTGACAATCCTTCGGGCAATTCCAACTTGTAAGCAACTTCTCCCATACGTTCCAAAACTTTGTATGGTCCTACAAAACGTGGCGCTAACTTTCCCTTAACTCCAAAGCGCTTAACTCCTCAAAGTTGGGATACAGGAAGATAAACTCTGTCTCCGACTTTGTAAACTGTCTCCTTGTGTTTAGAATCTGAATAGCTCTTCTGCCTGGACTGGGCTACCTTGAGCCTATCGTGAATCAACTTCACCTTCTATTCAGACTCTTTAATCAAATCTGGCCCAAACAACTGACGGTCTCCAACTTCATCCCACAACAACGGTGTCCTGCACCTCCTTCCGTACAAAGCGTTGAAGGGGGCCATCTTCAAACTGGATTGATAACTGTTATTATAAGAGAACTCTGCATATGGCAAATTCTTGTCCCAACTAGATCCATAATCTAGCGCACAAGCTCTCAGTATGTCCTCCAGAATCTGATTGACTCTCTCGGTCTGTCCATCTGTCTGCGGATGAAAGGCTATATTGAACTCTAGCCTGGTACCCAAAGTTTCGTGCAACTGATTCTAGAACTTTGAAGTAAACTGGGTTCCTCTATCTGATAAAATGCTCCTCAGAACTCCATGCAGACATACGATCCTGGTCATGTATATCATTGCCAACTTAGCACTGGTGTAAGTGGTCTTCACTGGGATGAAATAAGCTACCTTCGTCAATCGATCGACTACAACCCAAATCGAGTCATGGCCTAAATGAGTCCTGGGCAATCCCGTGATAAAATCGATGCCTAGCTTATCCCACTTCCATTCGGGTATTGGCAATGGCTGTAGCAATCCTGCTGGCTTCTGATGCTTTGCCTTCACTCTCTGACATACATCACATACTTCTACATACTCCGCAATATCCTTCTTCATTCCGGTTCACCAGTAAGTGTCCTTCAAATCCAGATACATCTTGGTATTTCCTGGGTGAATCGATTACGGCGAATCATGGGCCTCTTGCAGAATCAACTTCCTGATCTTCGGGTCATTAGGCACATAAACACGATCTTCAAACCATAAGGTATCATGCTCATCCTCACGTAATCCTTTAGCTTTTCCTTTGCTCATCCTCTCCTTTATCTCGGCAATTTCCTTGTCAATCTTCTGAGCTTCTCTGATCTTATTCATCAAAGTCGACTGAATCTCCAACGCTACAACATAGCCTCTCGGAACTATCTCCAAACATAGCTCGCGAAGATCCTCTGCTAACTCCTTCGGTAACTCTCTGGTCAAGAGTGTGTTGACATGGCTCTTGCGGCTCAACGCATCGGCTACTATGTTAGCCTTTCCGGGGTGATAATGCAATCACATATCATAATCCTTGATGAGCTGCAACCATCTCCTTTGCTGGAGATTCAACTCCTTCTGTGTGAAGATGTACTTCAAACTCTTGTGATCCATGTACACCTCACAGTGATTACCGATGAGAAATGTCTCCATGTCATCAACGCATGCACAACGGCTGCTAACTCCAAATCATGTGTAGCATAATTCAACTCATGGGGCTTAAGCTGTCGTGAGGCATACGAAACAACTCTTCCCTCCTGCATAAGCACTGCTCCAAGTCCTCGATGTGAAGCGTCGCAATACACCTCATAATCCTTGCACTGATCTGGCAGAATCAACACCGGTGATGTAACCAAACATTTCTTCAACTCCTGAAAACTGGCCTCACATTCCTCCGTCCATTTGAACTTGGTGTCCTTCTTCAACAACTCCGTCAAGGGCTTTGCAATCTTCGAGAAATTCTCAATGAACCTCCGGTAGTATCCTGCGAGTCCAAGAAAACTCCGGATCTCTCCAACTGTCATTGGGGCTTCCCAATTTGTCACAGTGACAACTTTGGTGGGATCTACTGCTATTCCTTCTCTGGATATAACATGTCCAAGAAATCCAACTTCCTTCAACCAGAATTCACACTTGCTGAACTTGGCATATAACTGATGTTCTGTGAGCTTCCCAAGTACCAGACGCAAATGCTCCGTATGCTCCTCTTCATTCTTCGAATAGACCAAAATGTCATCAATGAACACCACGACGAACTTATCCAGAAACTCCATAAACACCTTATTCATCATGTTCATGAAATATGCAGGTGCGTTAGTCAGACCAAATGACATAATGGTATACTCATACAGCCCGTACTTGGTGGTAAAAGCCGTCTTAGGTATATCATGCTCTAGAATCTTCAACTGGTGGTATCCCGATCGCCAATTTATCTTGGAAAATACCTTAGCTCCTTACAACTGGTCAAATAAATCATTGATCATCGGCAGTGGGTACTTGTTCTTGATTGCCACTTCATTCAATCCTCGATAATCAACAACCATCCTTAAAGATCCATCCTTCTTCTCCACTAGAAGCACTGGTGATCCCCAAGGTGAAGAACTTGGGCGAATATATCGTTTATCCAGTAACTCCTTAATCTGCTTCTTAATTTCCTCTAAATCCTGTGCGGGCATCCTATACGGTCTCTTAGATATTGGCCCTACGCCTGGCAAAAGCTCGATCAAAAACTCAATGTCTCTATCCGGTGGTATGCCTGGCAACTCTTCTAGAAATACTTCAGGAAAATCCTTCACCACTGGTACTTCCTCCTGCACAACTCCTATTAAGGAATTCACTTGGATCCTCTTCGGCTCATGCTGGATACATACTTGATCCTTCTTCCTTCTAGAGTGGTAAGCAAAATCGACTTACTGGCGCAATCGATGTTTCCTCCATACATTGATAGCCAATCCATACCCAGAATCATATCCAAACCTTGCGACTCCAAAATTATCAAATCCGAGGGGAAAACATGCCTGCCTATGGTCAATGGCACTTGAAAACATCCTGCATTGGCCATATACTCCGCTCCTGGTGAGCTTACTAACATAGGTGTTCTAAGAACCTTGGTGGGTAGTTTATACTTATCCACAAATCCCCTTGATATGTATGAATGCGATGCACTAATATCAAAAAGAATGATTGCAGTAAATGACTTAACCAAAAACTTAGCTTTTACTGCATCTGGCTGGGCTTCAACCTCCTCCACGCTAACGTGTTTACCTGTCCCTTGTTGAAAGGGTTAGGCTTCTTCCTAGATCTTCCATTGCCATTTCCATTCTTCGCTTCAGGACATCCAATGCATAATGTCCAGTCTTCTGGAATTTGAAACAGGTAATGTTGCTTAGATCCCTCTTAGCTGGGGTTGATGGGTTGGTACGACTCTGTCGTTGCTTCCTCCATTCCCATTACCATTTTTGGGGCCACTATGGTTGTGCGAACTACCTCCTCCATGGGTAAGGTGAAAAGGTCCTCTCGAGTTCGGGGTAAAACAAGGCTTCTGCTGAGCTCCAGAATTGTACTTCCCTTGTCCATACTTCCTCTTGTGGTTGTCAATCTGCTGCTGCTTCCCTTCAATCATGGGAGCACGATCTACCAACTCCTGGTAGTTGTTGAAGGTTGCAACCATCAACTGCATCCTCAGCCCATCATTCAGTCCTTCCAGAAACTTCTCCTGTTTAGCGGCATCCGTAATAACGTCATCTGGGCATAACGTGCTAGCTTACTAAAGTCATCCATATACTGGCTAACAGTACGTCCTCCTTGGCGTAAGTTGCGAAACTCACGCTTCTTCGTGGCCATAGCTCCTGCTAAAACATGAGTAGTCCGAAAGCCTGCTGAAACTGATCCCATGTGACAGTGTCGATAGGATAAGTGGCTGCGAAATTCTCCCACCATGATACTGCGGGTCCATCAAGCTGATGTGCGGCAAAACGCACCTTCTCCGCATCTGTGCATCCTGCAATGGTCATCTCCCTTCCCATCTTGCAGAGCCAATCATCTGCAAATATCGGCTCGGTGCTACTGGAGAACACCGGCGGATTCAGTCTCAAGAAATGGGCTAAGTGATCAACAGGTGGTGGTGGTGGTGGGTTGTTGTTGTTGTTGTTCCCCTGATTCTGATTCTGGACTAGTATCTGCATCAATGCATTCTGCTGCTGGATCAACTTAGTGAGCTCTGGCGAGAAAGCAAATCCATTGTCACGTCTCGGAGGCATCTGAGGTTTAGAAAAGATGAGAATATAGAATAGAATGAGGTCTATAGAGAAAACACTACCCATATGCACATGAGACAATTTCAAACAATTTAACTTCAATCAAATCAAACAAGGGCATACAACAGTATAACTTATCGTTACAAAAGTGCCCGGACTATACTATATACATGGGGGAAATACTACTACTATTATGGTGGTCGACTAGAAAAATTGATCGGTCGAAGACTCCATGATATCTGCTCCAGCTTCATCAACAGAGTCATCCTCACTATCGTCTGGGTCCGAGTCGGTGTTGTCGATGATGATGTAGTTCTCCGGGCAAGTGCAATCATTGTCTTCTCCTCCAGTCGCGGGAAATCCCATAAACACCTTTAGCTTCTTCTTCAGATCTTCATTCTTCTCCACGAGTGTTGTCATTTCCTCCTCATAACCATCGCGTGTAGACTTAAGTTCTTCCTCCAGCTCCGTGATGTTGGTCATAGCCTTCTTCAGACCTATCATGCCCGCGCACATCTGGTTCTCCTGGCGACGAATGTGCTGGTTTAACTCCTCGATGAAAGCTGCAATTGATCTATCCTTTCTAGTGTTGATCATCTCCCATTGCTCATCTCGGCACCAACAAATCTGGTAGATAATATCCTTGAGATCCTTGTGATAAACTTCTCCAATGCGTCCCATTGTGATGTGAGCTGTCATGCTCTTTCCTAGACTCCAGGTTGGTGCATCAAAGGAAAACTCTATGGGCTCGGTGACGGGCATGAACGTCCTTCCTGGAACTTGAACTTGAATCATCCAACACTCCTCTTCTGGTAAAGTGGCGATGTAGGTCCTGGTGAAGCTTGGTACTCCGATGTTCAGGTACTTAGTGACTTCCTTCAGGTGGCGTCCAAAGGGTGTATCTTCATTCGGTTGCGTGAACTTGTTCCTTGCATCCCCCATTCCTAAAAGAGTAGAAAAGATGAGGTGTCAGAAATGAGAAGAGATAGGGTGATCTAGGGCTTTAGCTTAGTGGCCGTGTCCTACAGTCAGCGTGTGCTCTGATACCATCTTGTAGTGACCAGACCTCAAACAGTCGGATCTCTGTGCATCAGTGTCATCCCTGGATCGGTAATGCTGACATGCATAGTACTTGAAGGATTTATAATAGGGTAGCAATCACACAGTTATTACATCGAATGTCTCAAAAGAGAACTTATTACAATAAATATGGCTTAAGGCCATCTAATAATGATAATAGCGGAAGGCTTGGAAGATAAGCGAGTCCATCAACTTCAACGGCATCACTGAATATAAGACCACGACCTAAGGCACCTTACTTGTCATCTGAAAAGTCTTCAACATGAACGTTGCAGCCTGAAAACGGGTCAGCAAATGGAATATGCTGGCAATGTAACACATAGAGAGTAATGAACAGAATAATGCTATCACTACATGCATATATGGCTGGTGGAAAGCTCTATTGTTACAGTTTTTCCTAAAGCCAATTTTTCCCTACTGCAAAGGAATAAATTTTATTTAACTATCATGGTGGTTGTTAAACATTGAGAAGGTTCCTCCAACTCAATCTCAATTAAGTAACATCATTACCCCAACATGATTAAATTAAAGTAACATGATGAGATTCACAAAATAATCCAGGTACTAGATACTCAAAACGTCCATAACCGGGGACACGACTAACCATGATTAGTTTGTACACTCTGCAGAGGTTTGCGCACTTTTCCCCACAAGACTTGATCTCCTCCATTGGATTTCTTGCACTACATGTTGTTTCAGAAATGGATGACCGAGACATAGTCTTTCAGAAACAATAACTCTTTACTCCGGGTGGACAGTTACACCTACTTTCCCCTACATCTGCTAGCCCACCACTGGAAGAGGTCTTGTAACCTACTCCACTATGCTAGAGCCATAGTAGCTTATGGCTGTACACGGAAGTTTCTAGCATGAATAATCTCATGATCCCTTTGATCCTAGGTGGCGGTCCATAGGAGAGTCATACGGTACCCCGGGATTTCCAAAAATACAGGCAACACTGGGTTCCCCAGGTGCCTCAATCCACCCAGATGTGAATTTAAGTTGCCACCTTAAGTAAACCATTAAATAACAATCTTACATCTGTCATGGATACACTCACCCAATCCACGTCCAGTAGCATAGCATGGCAATATAAGCAAACATAGAAGTAACTCCCAAAGGTTTGATGATAAAACTGGTAATAGGTACTACCTCATCTACTTTCCAAAACCCACATACTACTCAGATCCTAATCATGCATTTGTGTGAGGATTGATCTTATGCAATGAAACTGGGTAGTAAAGAGGTATGATAAAAGTGTTACTTGCCTTGCTGATGTTCCGTGAAACCTAGAGACTCGTAGTAGCAAGCGGCGCACTCTGGGTACTCTATGGCAAACAAACAAGCATACAATAAGCACTCAACTAATGCATAGGTAAAACTCAAATAAAAGATCTAAGCAGAAAGTTCAACTTAAGAGCTCCGGTTTGCAAACAGAATCAAATCAAACGAAGCAACAAAAGTCAAACGGCAAAAAATCAAGCTTCCTTTACGAATCTGGACCTAGGTCAAATTTTACAGTAAGAAAAACTTATTTGAGTTGGCTGAACAGAAAGAGGGTTTCGAGACGAAACTCTAGGAGCTTGAATCGCTTGATTCCGATACACGAGCGAAAAGTTATACTAAAACGAAAATCGAATCAGAAATCGTGATCTGGAATAATCGCGGAAAATCCGAGAAAAAGAAAAATGGACGAACAGGCTAACGAACGAACGTTCTGTCTGCGGCTAAAAGACGAAAACTGTTCGTTAAAACGAATGTACGAACGAATGTCCGCTAAATAGACTAAACCGAAAAAAACCGATCTATTAAAGAAAAAATGGATCTAGGATTTCGAAAAAAAAACCACTCGGTTTTCTCACGAGAACCGAGGCGGCAGCAGCTACTTCCGGCGGCGGCGGACTCCGGCGAGGGCGGCGGCGGCGGGGCGGATGGCGATGGGGCGGTTGGTGGCGGCAGACGGCGGCGTCGGCGGCGCGGTCGGCGAAGGCGGCGGCGGCGGCTCGAGGCTAGGTTTTCGGGCGGGGCTGGGGCCTGGGGCAGCTCGGGCCTTCAACCTTTAAAGGGCCGGACGGGCAGAGTCTTAGTCGGGTACGGCCCGACTAGGTGGGTTCTTTTTTTTAAATAATTCCGCATAGAAAAACAATTAAAAGAAATACTAAACGGACTCCAAAAATCCCGAAATAATTTTTCCCCATCCTCTAAAATCAAGCCGGACAAGGAGAACATTTATTTGGGGCCTAAATGCAATTTTGAAAAATGCGCATTTTTCCTAAATTCAAATAAATCCGCGATAAACACCGAAATAAAAACTTATTTGATTTTTTATTAAATGCTCAATATTTCTTTATTTTGGGAAAGTCATTTTATTCCCTCTCTCTTATTTTTCTTATAGAAATAATTGAAGATAAAATAAGAAAAATTAAATGATCCTATTTTTAAATTTTGAGAAAACTCAAATATGAAAATAACGAAATCCCCCAACTCTCTCCGTGGGTCCTTGAGTTGCGTAGAGTTTCTAGGATCAAACCAAAATGGAATAAAATATGATATGCAATGATGATCTAATGTATAACATTCCAATTTGAAAATTTGGGATGTTACAGTAATGTTACAGTTGCTCCAAATCCGACCGTGGCAAATGTGTCGGTTGCCCATTGGCTGGATCGCTTGTCAAAAATGGTCATTTCCCATCTGGGAAGGATGCGGCTATAAATGGCCACCCTGCACCGGTTTTGTCCGGTGGCTGCTATGTTTGAATCTGAGAAGATTATTGAGCAACCCACTCTTTGAGCGAGTTGCGTTTAAAATCCACCAAGAGAAAAACTCTAGAGCCGAAGAATTAGATAGTGGTTAGCATCACTCAAATTGAAGTCAAGTACGCTCCACCTTTTACTCTTAAGAGCTGCAAACTCTATAGACTGCTAGATGTCAATTTCTTTAGAGACCAAGAGTGATTGTGGTTCTTGAATAAGAAGTCTGTGAAGGTTTGGAGATCACCTCAAGTATCTACCATGAGTAATCGGCATGGGTTGACGAACTACTTTTTGAGGAGAATAGGGTGAAGATTGTTTATCTTCCGTGTTAAGTCACATCCCCTCCAACCAGACATAGTCCTTGTGCAGAAGGACGAAATGGTCGAACAAATATCAGGTCACCATCAAGCACCACAGGTTATGTCTTCTACTCTTGTTTTTCTTCGACATGTTTCCTTCGTGAGTTTTGTCTTGTTGCATGTTTAGTTTACTTTCGGTACTTAGAATTATCTTGCAATAGTCTGTTTCTCATTTGATCTACTGATGGGTTCCGAGAGTTTTGAGATTACCAAAGAAATTTTAAAACTCCCATTCACCCCCTCTGGTAGACATACTTCGCTCCTACAATTGGTATCAGAGCAACGTACTCCTGGACTCTGCTCATTTTGGTAAAATAACCTTGGAGTTTAAGTATGTCTTCAGTGAGCTACAAATTGCATCTCAAGATTCCCATATTTGATGGGACAGACTATCCCTTCTAGAAGGAGAAGATGAAGATCTGTCTCTGAGCAATAGATGATGGTATGTGGAATGTGGTGCAGTTGGGGTTCACTGTTGCAATACCTCAAGCCCCCACTGACAAAGAGAAGAAACTCATTCAGATGGATGCTCAAGCCAAAGATGAAATTGGTGGCCATCTCTCTCGAGTGTAATTTCTTTGATATCGTCAATGTGAAACTGTAAAGGATTTGTGGGATGTCCTCGAGAAGATCAATGAAGGGGTTTCAACTCAGAAAGAAGCCCAAATTGATACTCTTCGAGCGAAATTCAATCGTTTCAAGCGTATCTAAAATGAGAGCTGCCAGCAAACCTTCGATCTCCTCAATGACATTGCAAATGAGCTTGAAGGTCTCAGCGCAAAAGACATCACTAACCATGAAGTTGTGAAGAAACTGCTCCGATCTCCTGACAGTTCATTCGTCACTCTTGTATTGATGATTCGTGAACGTCCTAACTACAAATCCCTTGACTCTATTGATATCATGGAAATGCTTAACATTCACGAGGAACAAGAAGAAGAGAAAACAGATCTCTATGGCTCAAGTCAATGCAAAAATCATGCTCTTAAGGCTGTGGCAGATTCATCATCCGATGGAAATACTGAAGAAGATTCAGATGACGCAGAAATGCTCAGCAAGGATCTCGCATTGATCACAAAAAGATTTCAGAGTCTTCACAGGAAGAGCCAGTTCCATAAGAAAGGTTCAAGCAACTTTGGTGGTTCAAAATCTTCATCAAAACCTGCTGGAGAATACACCTATTTCAAGTGCAAAAGCCTCGACATTTCATTTTGGACTGCCCTCTCAGGGAAGCTGAAATTCGTGCTAGTGGGAGATATGATTCTGGCAACTATCGAGGCAAAAACAAGAGCAAGAACTATGACTCTGACGATGAGAAGAAAACGAAGAAGTTCTTCAAGAAGAAGGATAGCTCCACCTCAAAATGTTCATGAAGATCTTCATCAAGGAACCTTTCCAAGTCCTCCTCCAACCACAAGAATAACTCTCGCAAGGCCAAGGTGTACATCGACAAGGAAATGTATTCTGATGAAGAAGAATCGTCAGACTCAGAAGAAGCTGATGAATCCAATGAGGATTCTGACTCTGGCATGGCTGGCATAGCATATGCTTCGTCCCCTATGACAAACTTCATCGGGAATCCGTCAAGCAACAATGAAACCCCTGCCTACTGCTTCATGGCCAAAGTATCGAAAGAAAAGGTATCCTCCAAACATCACAAGGTTCTCTCCAGTGATCAATATTCTTCTGATGAGGATGATGATACGTCTCCAATGTATCTATAATTTATGAAGCATTCATGCTATTTTATTATCTGTTTTGAATGATTATGGGCTTTATTATACACTTCTATATTACTTTTGGGATTAACCTATTAACCGGAGGCCCAGCCGATATTGCTGTTTTATTGCCTGTTTCTGTATTTCGAAGAAAACGAATATCAAACGGAGTCCAAACGGAATGAAACCTTCGGCAACGTGATTTTTTGGAAGAATATCACCCATGAGACTTGGAGTTCACGTCAGAAGACCCTCGAGGAGGCTAGGAGATAGGAGGGCGTGCCCCCCCCCCACTGGGTGCGCCCCCTGTCTCCTGGGCCCCTCGAGCACCTGCCGACCGACTTCTTTCACCTATATAAGCCTACATACCCTAAAAACATCGAATATCAAGATAGATCGGGCGTTCCACCGCCGCAAGCCTCTGTAGCCACCAAAAACCTCTCGAGAGCCATTCCCGGCACCCTGCCGGAGGGGGGATCCTTCACTGGTGGCCATCTTCATCATCCCAGCGCTATCCATGACGAGGAGGGAGCAGTTCACCCTCGAGGTTGAGGGTATGTACCAGTAGCTATGTGTTTGATCTCTCTCTCTCTCTCTCGTGTTCTCTCTCGTGTTCCCTCTATGGCACGATCTTGATGTATCTCGAGGTTTGCTATTGTAGTTGGATCTTATGATGTTTCTCCCCCTCTACTCTCTTGTGATGAATTGAGTTTCCCCTTTGAAGTTATCTTATCGGATTGAGTCTTTTAATGATTTTAGAACACTTGATGTATGTCTTGCCGTTCTTATCTGTCGTGACAATGAGATATCATGTGCCACTTGATGTTTGTTTTGGTGACCAACTTGCGGGTTCCGCCCATGAACCTATGCATAGGGGTTGGCACACGTTCTTGACTCTCCGGTAGAATCTTTGGGGCACTCTTTGAAGTACTTTGTGTTGGTTGAATAGATGAATCTGAGATTGTGTGATGCATATCGTATAATCATGCCCACGGATACTTGAGGTGACAATGGAGTATCTAGGTGACATTAGGGTTTTGGTTGATTTGTGTCTTAAGGTGTTATTCTAGTATGAACTCTATGTTGGATTGAGCGGAAAGACTAGCTTCATGTTATTTTACTACGAACTCTTGAGTAGATAGAATAGAATAGAAAGGATAACTTTGAGGTGGTTTCGTACGCTACCATAATCTGTTCGTTTGTTCTCCGCTATTAGTGTCTTTGGAGTGACTCTTTGTTGCATGTTGAGGGATTGTTATATGATGTATCTGTGTTATTATTGTTGAGAGAACTTGCACTAGTGAAAGTATGAACCTTAGGCCTTGATTCCTATCATTGCAATACCGTTTACGCTCACTTTTATCGCTTCCTACCTTGCTGTTTTTATAATTTCAGATTACAAATACCTTTATCTACTATCCATATTGCACTTGTATCACCATCTATTCACCGAACTAGTGCACCTATACAATTTACCATTGTATTGGGTGTGTTGGGGCACAAGAGACTCGTTGTTATTTGGTTGCAGGTTTTTTTGAGAGAGACCATCTTTATCCTACGCCTCCTACGGATTGATAAACCTTAGGTCATCCACTTGAGGGAAATTTGCTACTGTCCTACAAACCTGTGCACTTGTAGGCCCAACAACGTCTACAAGAAGAAGGTTGTGTAGTAGACATCAGATGACCGTGCTAAGTTGATCAAAATCACTAATATTCAACAAAACTCTCTTGAGAAAATTGAGAAAACCCTCAGGAAATCTGAAGGGTTGTTGGTTGAGGAGATGGAGAAAAATCACTCGTTGACCGAAGAGTATTCTACTCTCCAGTAACAAATGGAAGAACTGTCAAACCGTCATGAATTTCTCTTGACTGACCATGAAAGATTGACCTATGACTGCCTGAAACGGAAATAGGAACTCGAGGCGCTGAGAGAGGCTCATGAGGATTTGATTAGGGAAAACTATCTTCTCACCCAACAACGTAAAGAGAAACCTAAAGTGTTTGTTCCACCCTGCTTAAAATGCCTTGAACGAACCAATGCTCAATCATTTGCAAATGCTAACCCCTCGGTCGAGGGAAATAGTTGTGTCTCTGATGAAAATGCTAGCTTGAAGGATCTTCTTCAGACAGGAATGTTAAAATCTCTCAAAGGGCATCTAACCCTTTGTGACGTTTTGAAGAAATCCATTCTTCACAAAATCCTAGAAAGTAAGGTATCAGTTTCGAAAGCAAATCGAATGAAAATGGTTCATAGTGGGAACCTCATCAATATCCTTGCCCTGTGTGGGTACCCATAAAGACCAAAACGCTCGATCCAACATTACTTTTGGGATAGAACTCTCCCATATGTGGATATCTTGATGATGATTCTCTGGACAAATATAAATTGTTCAAAAATCAATATGGTGATGCTGTTGCTCGCTATGTTGGACCTAACTGCAGAAATGGCTCCCTAGAGAAAGCAATTTGGTCGCCAAAGTAAACTATCGATGCATTACCTGTTACCACACTACTAACCATGCATGCTCAAAATGCTCAATTCTTCCTTGAAAAGGTTTGACAGAATGACAAAATAAGCATTGTCTTCCCGACTTCTAACAATTCCTTCGTATTCGAGGGAATTAGAAAAGGTGATCTATATGTTGTGGATTTCTCTAAGGGTCCCTCGGTGCAAACTTGTTTTCTTGCAAAAGCAACCGAAGGTTGGCTGTGGCACCGAAGACTTGGTCATGCAGCTATGAGGAATTTGCAGACCCTGGTGAAGAAAAATCATCTCCGTGGCACTCTTGATGTAAAATTTGACAAGAATCGTCTCTGTGCTGCATGTGAGGCTGGTAAATTAGCCAAGAAGCATCATTCATCAAAGACAGTAATGACCACAACATGGCCTCTAGAAATTCTTCATATGGATTTATTCGGTCCTCAAAATTATGCAAGTTTCGGTGGCAGTCATTATGGTCTGGTTATTGTTGATGATTTCTCTCGATACACTTGAGTTTTCTTTCTTGAAGACAAAACCTGCACCCAAGATATCTTCAAAAGCTTTGCCAAGAAGGCCCAAAATCAATATGATGTGCAAAACAAGTAGTCAGAAGCAATAATGGGACTGAGTTCAAAAATACTCACATCGATGAATTTCTCGACGAAAATGGTATTACTCATGATTTCTCTGCTGCATACACTCCCAACAAAATGGAGTTGTTTAGTGAAAGAATAGAACTCTCATTGAAATGGCAAGAATAATGTTCGATGAGTATAAAACTCATATTCGCTTCTGGGCTGATGCCATTAATACTGCTTGTCATGTTATCAATTTTGTTTATCTTCACAAATTCCTTAAGAAAACTTGATATGAGCTTATCACGGGTAAGAAACCGAATGTTTCTTATGTACGTGTTTTTGGTGCACCCTGTTATATTCTTGACATGAATAATTCTTCCAAGTTTGCACCTAAGGCACATGAAGGTTTTCTTCTCGGTTATGGCTCAAACTCACATATATGTCGTGTCTATAACTCTCACCAAAGTAAAGTTATGGAAATGGTAAATGTGCGGTTTGATGAATCTAACATCTCCCAAAAGGAGCACATGCCAAATGTTATAGATGAACCGCCGATTTCTGATGCTATTCGGCAAATGGCTATTGGGATCGTCAAGCCTGTTGAAGGAAATGCACCTGAATCCTCTAATGATGATGCCCCCATGACTCGAAGCAGAACTCGTCAAGCTACGACCGAAACAAATGCCACTCAGAATGCAAGTGGCGATCAAATTCCAAATGCCGATCAAAATGGCAATCGTGAAGGGAACAATGACACAAATGCTGATGTTGATGAAAATGACAATGATCATCGCGAAGAAAATGCTCATTCTCGAGTGGTTGATCAAGTTGATCCTTCATTAATTCTCGATGAAGGGGTGTAGCGTTCGATGATTGGTTCTCTTATTTACCTATGTGCATCCAGTCCTGACATTATGTTGAATGTTTGCATGTGTGCCCGCTATCAAGCTGCACTGAAAGAATTGCATCACCAAGCGGTCAAGCGCATTCTGAGATATTTGGTTCACACCCCCACATTAGGTTTATGGTATCCTAAGGGAGCACAGTTTGATCTTGTTGGACATTCAGACTCAGATTGGGCTAGTGACTTGGTTGACAGGAAATCTATTTCAGGGACTTGACATTTCCTTGGTAGATCTTTGCTATGTTGGTTATCAAGGAAGCATAATTTTGTATCTCTTTCTACGGCTGAGGCCGAATAAATTTCTCTTGGCCCTTTATGCACTCAGTTACTATGGATGAAGCAGACTTTGAAGGATTATGGCATCAAGGTCAATAATATATCTCTATAATGCGACAATGAGAGTGCCATCAAAATTGCACACAATCCTGTGCAGCATTCTCGCATGAAGCATATTGCCACCAGACACCATTTCATTCGCGATCATGTTGCTCGAGAGGATATTGTCATCAATCATGTCAAGACCAAAGACAATCTTGCTAATATTTTCAGCAAGCCTCTCGATGAGAAAAGATTATGTGCGTTACGGTGTGAGCTAAATACCTGGACTTCACAAACATGCAGTAAGCTAGACTCAACACTTGTGCCAACACTTCCACATCTTAGAAGGAATGGGTGCATAACACTCGAGAGTTTATAAATTTCGACAAAGTGAAATTTTCTTTCTGAGAGTGAATACATTAATGAATAACTAGACTTACCGGGTGCCACGATAATTGTGCAATGCTTAGGGTCATATGGTTCTTATACGGTTGGTTACGCCACCACAATTTTCATTCATTGAATTTCTTCTCGATCGAAGTTTTTATGTTAGTCTGAACGCATTTCTCTCATAGCTACTCTTTTGGGCGTCTGTGTTTATCTGTCTGAGTGCAATGCCTAGGACCCTATTTTTCTCTACTCTACCTCTTCTAGTCTATGCTATTCCGTTACAGATGCTCAAATTCCATCTGGAACGAAAGTTTATCTAGTGTCCTTGACCACGATTAAGATTCGGTGTGAACATTAATCTATTTTAGCAAAAGCTATCCGAAATTTGGGGTTTCCCGCCCAAGTTTGGACCACGATCTTTTACGGCGGTTGCCACGTGCTATCCATCAACTGCCATCCTATCATGTCTGATGAATCACAATAGTCTCTGAATTGAGGCCGTTCGATCGGACTCACCAAGTGCGGTTATTTCCATTCGCATATAAAAATCATACCATCCCCTCTTCCAGTTGACTTCTCTTTTTTATTGCAATCGTCTCCTCCGAAACCCTCGCCGAAACGCTCCTCCTTGAGCTCGACGCTGATGAACCCTTTGTTGTTTCACTGCCAGAAAGTGGTCACCGAAGTCTTTCCTCGCCGTCGTGGGGCATCTTCTTCCTCGCCCTGCCGTAGCTGTTGCATGCCACCGAGCTAGGGTACGTGCAGTTCGAACTCGGGCCTTCTTCTATCTCGTTCGAGTTTATCTGCGGTTAATTTTCTCTGATTTTACCACATATCTTAGATCTAGGATTTTACCTTTACTAGTGCGTATGTGGTTTGTAGTTATCCCTCGCATCTGAAAAAGTTAGATCTAGGGTTTGTGATATGTCTTGCATGAATGAAATGCCTAGCATGCTGACTAGTATTTTTTTGGACCTACTAGTTCGTTATGTACATTTCCTTCATTCAAAACATTTCTCAAAGTCTGCATCTAATTCTTCTTCAAAATGTTTTTCTCGAAAAAATATTCACTGTGAGCATTTGTAACCCTATCCAAATTTTCCCTCGAAACTATTCTTGTTCACAGGTATATGCAGTCAGTTGAGGATTTTGCTAGACCACTTAGTATGGACGATGAAGAAGAGATATTTATGGGTACAACTGCTGAATCAAAACCTCCAAATGCCAAGGGCCAAATGGTAGGCCCATCAACCAGCAAAAGAAAGTGATCCGAACAAAACAAAGATGTGTAAGAAGAAAATGCACCAAAGAAAAGGAAAGGTGGCAGGAAACCATTCACAAATTCAGCTTAGTATATCTCTCATAATAACTACAACACTGTTCTAGGAGAAATAACAACGGAGAAAAGAAGGTGGCTCCAAAAGATTCGATGTCACTCGGTACACATGTGGTTTAACTATGAGATGATTCATCCTCGGTATGCAAAGAACTTTTCCTTCCATCCTCCATGGGGTGACTGCGATGAAATCAGACTTGTCCGAGCAAGTGATCCCCAAGAAAGACCACCGCCACCACCAACTGCTCATGAATCATCTCTTAAGACTCCCGAGTCTTCTCGTGATGAAAAGGCTAAGCGCCTAAAGAATGATAAAAAGAGAGCCAAGAAGGCAGAAAAGGAAAGAGCTCGAGGAGAAGAAAATCGCCGTCTTATTAAATCTCACATTGAAAAGAAGAAGGCTGAAAGAAAATTGGATGGGTGTTCGAAGCACAAACATGATCCCAGCTCTGCTCCTTTGAAGAAAAACAGTGCACCGAAGAGAAGGTCATCTAAATCAGTTGACAGAAATGATGAAAGCGATCCATCCGATCAATATGATCCTCCACTCACAAGGGAAGAAGTTGATGCAACTCTCTCCGAACAAGTGAACATCACTACTTCCACCATATTGCCTGATCTTGGAGCTAGTCCCGTCATAATAGCACCTCCGAAGAAGATCACTTTGAAGAGAAAAACTCCTCCTACCACTGTCGCTATGGCCAACCATGTGGATACAACCCCTCATCCCGAGGCAATATACTTGCAAGATCTGGTTGTTGATGCCCCAGTGAGCACAATTAAGCTAGGAGAGACAGTTCCAAAGCCAAAGGTGAAGAAAATCACAGTTCCTTCTGCTGAGCAAAGTGCTCCATGAGCTGATGTTGTGAAAGAAATGGCTGCTCAATTTGCTCTGACCTTGACACAACCATTGGCATCTATGCCTCCAAATGAGCAAAGTCTAGTGAAATATGCTCCTATTGCATAGATTGATGACCACTTTGATGCCCCTCATTATTTCAATCAAGTCTTCATCATGGATCAGCTTGACAGATTCATGGAAAACGTATTTGATGGAGAAGTGGCATCTTTGCCATTCCCTCTGACATCATTACTCAAGCATTTGATATTGTTCGATAAATGGGAGAGGATTCCCTTGAGATCAATTCCCTCACTGCCCAACTCAATGAGTTTGACAACTGAATGAAAGCTACAACTTCCAAGTTTGTCATCAAGCAACTTGAAGAATCATATGTGGACTTCAATCGAGCTTTGACTATCCTTCGGAACAGAAGATTGGGATTTCATTCTAGTCTGGATAATATTGTTTGCAAGATTTGCCTGGATCATCAACCACAAGCCATTATCTATAATGATCTTGTCAAAGGGCATGGTTGTCGGTGTCAAAACTGGGGGATCTCGGGTAGGGGGTCCTGATCTGTGCGTCTTAGGCTGATGGTAACAGGAAGCAAGGGACACAATGTCTACCCAGGTTCGGGCCCTCTCGATGGAGGTAAAACCATACTTCCTGCTTGACTAATATTGAAGATATGAGTAGCACAAGAGTAGATGTACCACGAGATCCTAGAGGCTAAACCCTAAGAGCTAGCCTATGATGGTATGCTTGTAATTGTGATCGGCCTTCTAAGGACCATCCTCTCCGGTTTATATAGACACTGGAGAGGGCTAGGGTTTACATGGAGTCAGTTACAAGGAAGGAAATATGATATCCGGATCACCAAGCTTGTCTTCCATGCAAAGGAGAGTCCCATCCGGACATGGGCCAGAATCTTGTGTCTTGTATCTTCACGCTTCAATAGTCCGGACGATGTATATAGTTCGGCTGTCCGGATACCCCCTAATCCAGCACTCCCTCAGTAGGCCCTAAACCAGGCTTCAATGACGATGAGTCCGGCACACAGTCTTGTCTTTGGCATTGCAAGGCGGGTTCCTCCTTCTGAATACTCCAAGGTTATTCTCGAACACGTAGACCGTGTCTGGATCTGCTACGATGAATAGTGTCCAGTTCTGCAAGATGATCTTCACACACCATTGTAGGGAACAAAGCATAAATCCGTTTTGTTGACAATCTTTGTATGTCGTGCCCTTGCATCATGGCCTGGTCCAACACGAACTGGCGTTTCCTGCACCACCTCGACTTGCGCTGCGAGGTGGTTTTATTGGCACGTCCTGTCAAAGCAGAGATCGTGTTCCTCTTATTGCGGGATCTTTCATCAATATGTGCGTGTAAGACCCCACGGTGACGGTTGGTATGACTCCGTGTATTTTAGATAAGTCTCAAGCGGTCACGCCGAGGACTCTTGATATTCATCCCCTTTATAAAGGGGCTGAGGCCTACGCCTCTTTTC
Source organism: Triticum dicoccoides (assembly GCF_002162155.2). NCBI lineage: Eukaryota > Viridiplantae > Streptophyta > Magnoliopsida > Poales > Poaceae > Triticum > Triticum dicoccoides. Next base: position 715,601,789 of record NC_041385.1, read on the forward strand.
CACCCCCTTGCTCCTTCTCGCACCTCGAGCTCCAGCACTCAAAACCTAAGCTCCAACACCCCAGATCCTCCAGTATGTCCGGATCCGACACAAAAGGCGGTGGGTGGCCTCCTCGATCCAAGAGGAGGACATTACTAAGCTTAAGGAGGTCGGATACCTGACCACCGATATCCAGCACAGGCTTCCTGCTCCAGGGCAAGTTATCCCCACGCCGGAGCCCAATGAGAGCATTGTGTTTGTCGCTCACTTCCTCCGAGGCCTGGGCCTCACCCTCGACCCCTTTGTGAGGGGGCTCATGTTCTACTATGGCTTGGATTTTCATGATCTGGCTCCAGACGCTATCCTCCATATCTCGTCGTTCATTATCGTGTGCGAGGCTTTTCTCCACGTCAACCCACACTTCGGCTTATGGCTGAAGACCTTCAATGTGAAGCCGAAGATGATCGAGAGGCGACATGCGGAGTGCGGAGGTGCCATAATAAGCAGGAACGCCGATGCCCCATGGCCAGAGGGTTATTTTCCGGAAGTATCCGATGTATGGCAATGGAGGTTGTTTTATGTTACAGCTCCCAGAGGCACAAAGTGGGTAGCCGCCCCCGAGTTCCGCTCGGGCCCTCCGTCACAGTTGGCGTCTTGGACCGACGTAGGACCGAATTGGGGGCCCGCTGGTGATGTACCAAAACTGCAGAATCACATCCGGGAGCTTATTGAGAGGGACATAAATCTCGTCAGCATAATTCAAGTGATGCTAATCCGATGGATGTAGCCGTGCAAACGTCGGCCTCTACGGATGTGGGAATTCAATCCGGAGGGTCCATGGACTATTAAGCACTTCTTCGGCCTGAAGCTCGAAGGGATGTGCAAATTATTCTTCGGTCCACAAGTAAAGTGTCCGGAAACCACCGAGGATGCGGGCCTAAGCTGTAACCGCCTGGACGCCCAAGTAAGTAACCTTAAAGCCGGACACTTTGTTTATATTCTGAAAAACCCTCCATTGCCAGGAATGGCTCACCAAGGCGGAGAGAATCAGGTGTCCGGCGCCACTTCCTGAAGGCTCGCCTGGCCCAACCATGGCCAAGATGTTTGGCCGGGTGCTTAGCAAAATCCCCTCAGGGAAAGGCGAAGGAAAGGGCGGTGAAGCCGAACTTCACACACTACGCATCCAAACTAGGGGAATCATTACCTCCCCTAGGGAGGATAGTCGGGAAGGGGAGTGTCGGTGTCAAAACCGGCGGATCTCGGGTAGGGGGTCCCGAACTGTGCGTCTAGGCGGATGGTAACAGGAGACAAGGGACACGATGTTTTTACCCAGGTTCGGGCCCTCTCGATGGAGGTAAAACCCTACTCCTGCTTGATTAATATTGATGATATGGGTAGTACAAGAGTTGATCTACCACGAGATCAGAGAGGCTAAACCCCAGAAGCTAGCCTATGGTATGATTGTTGTTCGTCCTATGGACTAAAACTCTCCGGTTTATATAGACATCGGAGAGGGCTAGGGTTACACAGAGTCGGTTACAGTGGGAGGAGATCTTCATATCGTATCGCCAAGCTTGCCTTCCACGCCAAGGAAAGTCCTATCCGGACACAGGATGAAGTCTTCAATCTTGTATCTTCATAGTCCGGGAGTCCAGCCAAAGGTCATAGTCCAGCCATCTGGACACCCCCTAATCCAGGACTCCCTCAGTAGCCCCCGAACCAGGCTTCAATGACGACGCATAGTCCGGCGCATGGATTTGTCTTCGGCATTGCAAGGTGGGTTCTTCTCAAAATCCCATATACCTATCGAATAGTGTCCGGCTTCTGATGAATGCCATGCTCCTCGGCTTCCGCGCCCAATAATGGCCATTTTCCACGTGTCAAAAGAATGCGAAAAGACAAGGGTTCTTTTTGTCATTTACCCCCTTAGCTGCGCAAAGGGGCCGCCTATAAAAGAGACGGGGATTTTAGATCCGAAATCACACCATCTTCCCTCCGCAAGCATCCATCAGAGCGGATTCCACAAAGATCCATTCTACCATGGCCGGTCAATGCAGCTCCTCCTCTCGCCCCTCCAGCCCTCGGCCTGGAGATTGGGAGAGGTGTTCCGTCCTGCACAGCGAGCTAGTTACGCTCCAAACCAAGGGGCTCCTCCCCCCAGCGTACATGGTCCCAGTTCGAGCCGGGCTTGCAACCTATACTGGCGGAAAACAGGCGGAGAGCACCACCTCACGCCTGCCTCCATACTGCATATTGCGGGCTATGTGGCCCTTTGCGAGCTATTTTGGGGCATCCAGGCCCATTTCGCACTATGGAAGAAGTTGTTCTGCCTCGTGCCCCACTCTCAGGAGGGGTCAATTTATCAAGTGGGCGGAGCCAAACTATGGCGCATCGCCGGGACCGGATATCTATCCGGAACCCCAAAGAAGGCATCCGAGGACTGGCCTTCAGAATGGTTTTATATAGATGACGTCCCCCTGTCAGACCCTGTACGGATCGGCCTCCCTGAGTTCAATAATGCTCCCTTGAAGAAACGCCTGAGCTGGTGTCCACGGAGCCCTCAGAGGGAAACTGACAGGGATGTCCTTTACCCGATGAGCCGGATAAGGTTGTTAGCTCATTCCGGACTGACCATGATCGAGGTCATGTCCACTTGCATTATGCGGGGGGTGCAGCCGCTTCAGTACAGAGGCCGCCCCATGTGGGATTTCAACAGGGAGGACAATGCCACCCGGTGCGGTCGCAAGGGGCCGGATTCGACTGCCACTCTGACGAAGATCTTATCCGCTTTGTACAAGGGAGAAGAGGAGGAATTCCTCTGTATCAACCAACAGGGCGGATTCTCTATGTACAATCCTCCAAGCTGGGTGAGCGAACACTTTCACTTGCCTATCCGTTTTCAAATTCCCATAGTTGAGTACTTAGCCTAGAAATTTTAATGCAGGAGCTACGCCAGACTGTAAAGGAGATAAACAGCCCTCCTCCACAACCCGAGGACCCGGAATGGTCCCTCGACCCGGATTCCCAAGAGGACCCGGACTTATGTGTGGAGCTGATTGACGGGGTGTTTCATCAATTGAGTAAGGACAACACCTTAGTGGCCATTACGGTTGATTATCCCGGACTACTCCCAGCCTTAGAGGTAACCGAGACCGAAGTCCCAGTACTTTCAAGAGGATCCATCTGTGCTTATTTTTGATTGCCGTATACCATTGGCATTTTTTGCAGGGGAAGTCCTTGAGGCGGAGGGCCGAGCCCGCGATGGTGGGCCAATAAAGGTCATCGAGGCCCAGCGGGCTAAAAAGAAGTGCGGACCGGATCGAGACGCCGGCGCAACGGTACGGCGTGCAACTTCAATGCCCAGGGTTTATGCCCTCAAGGCATACTAACGCTCATGCTCTCTTCAGGAAGAAGAGTGCTCGCTGGACTATATCCACCGGCTAGGCTTCGAGGCCGGGTCCGGAAGCGGAGGTGAACACGGGGCATGCGCCGAACGTTCCTCCGACAGAGGACGTGGGCGGGCTATATGCCACCAATTCAGAGGTGGAGAGTGCCATGAACCACAGGCGTCGCCGGACTGTTCTTCGTGACGCTTGTTTTTTCCAAGAGGCGTTGGACGCCTTTAATACGAGAGATGCGTACCTCCGTGCCGCTCAAAATGGTCTAGCCAGAGCCATAGAGCAGTATGTAAAAGACATACGGGTGAGAAAATCTGATGGTTATATATGTCAGTAGCCCCCAAGACTTGAAACAGTTGGAATAACTGATTTAAGGATCATTTGTTATGCAGGATCTTACAAAAAATAATATGCAATTGTCCCAGGAGCTGGAAGAGTGCAAGGACCAACTTGAGGCCGCACTAGCAGCAACAGGGAATGCCAAGGAGACCTCCACTGGTAATATATGCTTCGAAAGATGAGTATGTTGTGAAGTGTGGCATTTGTGCAATTCTGACAATAACAGTGCAGATGGCACCGGAGTGGATCCGGACAAGCAGCAACTCTTGCGCCAGTTAAAGGCCGGCGAGAGCGTGCTTACAAGGGTGAGGCAAGAGAAGAACAAGCTTCAAGATGCCAATACCCAGCTGGGCGAGGAACTAAAGCATGTCCGTGCTCAGCTATCGGATTCCGTAAAGGAGAATCGGCGGCTTCGACGCGGCATTGTTAGTAAGTGCTTGAACGAACCTTCGAAAAAGAGTTCGGCGAGGAAGTCGATTGACAGAGTTATGTCTGTAGGGATGCTGACAGGTCGGCCTGCGGAGGAAATGCCCGGTTCCGCGGGTGACCTTATTCCTGAGCTATCGCAACTGCACGAACGAGTTCGGCAGGCGATGCAAGGCGTCGTACAGGCTTTGCGGCCATCCATCTCCATGCCCGAAGGTCTTGAAGAGCTTGTAGAGAAGCTAAAGGGAGCGCGGCAGCGCTTCCGATTATGGAAAATATCGGCCTGCCGTCAAGGCGCCATGGAGGCCTGGGCCATGGTGAAGACGCGGTACATGAATGCTAACCCAAACCACATGGCCGTGGTCGGACCTGTGGGGCCCGATGGGAAAGAGATCCTGTCAGTTTAGTGTACGGCCAGGTAGAGCTGGCCGCCAAGTATTCCCATAAGGATTGTAAATTGGACAGCATGTTGGATGGTATTGAAGAAGAATATACCCAGTCAAATTGACTATGTAATTTAAAATGACATGTAAAATGTCTTCTAGCCGGATTGTAGATCATTTGTCATTGCGGACCTTTTCGCTTCAACCTCTGGACCCAATAGTCCTGAGTGTGTCCGAATACACTCTCGGTTATGTAAGAACCGGGGTATGTTTGGAGACCAGGCGTAGGGGTCATTAGTGCTTTAGCAGACAAGTGCCCAACTAGTTATGTTATATTACATGATTAGTAAGAAACATCTTCCAGGGAGAATAGTTTCGTTAGGGGTTCCTTTCCCTGGGGGGCATGCCCTAAAGTGCATGTCTAAAAAAAAGCATCTGGGGGCAGATAAATAAACAAGTGAAAAATCATCTTTTAGTTCACCGACCGAATATTCCCTTAGGAATGCTAGCTTTCAGCTTCACCCAGTCTGAGGTACACATTCGGCTGACCCGACAGTAACAATCACAGAGGTGCTCCCTTTACCACCTAGCCAAACAAACGGGAACGTAGGGGTAAGCACATGAGCCAGGCAACCCATCTTGGCCAAAACTTAAGTCATATCAATGCATATAATGGTGGATAAAAAGGTACATGCGGAAGTGTAATGCATGTGTTGGGCATAAGGCCCGCAAGCTTCTGATAAAGAAGCCCCCAGGTATAATTAGCGCGGGTAGCGCGTCGATGATGTGCGAACCATGCGCAAGCGAGCCCTTAAAGGCTTGTAAGGAAAAAAAGGGAAGGAAGGAGAAGGAGGGAAATGTGAGGCAGCAAATGTGTAAAAAATAGATAGAGGAAGGAGACGAACACAGAGTCCGGCGCTAGGTGTAGAATCTTCGTAGGCGTGCTGGTTCCATGGGTTCGGCTCAAGTCCGTTATCCGATGCATTTCGCAGACGGTACGCTCCACCAGTCAGGACTTGGTCGATTATGAAGGGACCTTCCCATTTGGGCTTGAGTTTGTCCTTTTTCTTGTCCGGCAAGCGTAGAACTAGTTCGCCAACATTGTAAGTTTTGGCCCGTACTTCTCTGCTTTGATATCTTTGAGCCTGCTGTTGATAGAATGTGGAACGGGCCTTTGCCACGTCGCACTCCTCCTCCAATGCATCCAGGCTGTCCTGCCGATCGAGCTCGGCCTCTCTTTGTTCGTACATGCGCATGCAAGGTGAGTCATGAATTATGTCACAGGGCAGGACTGCCTCTGTGCCGTATACCATAAAGAATGGTGTGAATCCGGTGGTGCGATTCAGCGTGGTCCGCAACCCCCAGAGTACGGAGTCGAGCTCCTCTACCCAGTGCGTGTTAGATTCCTTGAGGGATCGCACTAATCTGGGTTTAATGCCGCTCATGATTAGACCATTGGCTCGCTCGACTTGACCGTTAGTTTGTGGGTGATAGACTGAAGCGTAGTCAAGCTTGATGCCCATGTTTTTGCAATAGAGTTTAACCTCGTCGGCCGTAAAGTTCGTGCCGTTGTCAGTGATGATGTTGTGGGGGACGCCGTAATGGTGTACGACCCCTGATATGAAGTCTATCACTGGTCCGGATTCGACCATCTTAACAGGCTTGGCCTCTATCCATTTGGTGAATTTGTCCACCATGACCACTAGGTATTTTTGCTTGTGTGTTCCTCCTTTAAGGGGTCCAACCATGTCAAGCCCCCAGACTGCAAAAGGCCAGGTAATGGGTATAGTTTGGAGGGTGGTAGGTGGCATGTGGCTTTGGTTAGCGAATAATTGGCAACCGATGCATCACTGGACAAAGTCCTGAGCATCTGCCCGGGCCGTCGGCCAATAAAATCCAGTACGAAAGGCCTTGATTACAAGGGCCCGGGCTGAAGCATGGTGCCCGCCAAGTCCGGCATGAATCTCAGCCAGGAGGTTCCGCCCTTCCTCTTCGGAGATACACCTTTGAAGGACTCCGGTGGTGCTTTTCTTATAAAGCTCTCCTTCGTGGACTTTATAGGCTTTAGATCGCCGCACTATGCGGTGTGCCTCATTTTGGTCCTCGAGAAGTTCCTGCCTAGTTAAGTAGGCTAAGAATGGTTCTGTCCACGGGGCAATTACTGCCATTATTACGTGGGCTGAGGGTGTGACTTCGTTGGCGGAGTCTTCCGTTGTGTCAGAATATTCGGCCAGGTCCAGACTGTTATTTCCCGATTCCCCTTCCCACTGTACGGATGGCTTGAATAGCCTTTCCAGGAAAATGTTGGGGGGACTGTATCGCGCTTTGCGCTGATGCGTGCCAATACGTCTGATGCCTAATTGTTTTCCCGGACTATATGGTGAAATTCGAGCCCTTCGAACCGAGCTGACATATTTAGGACGGCGTTGCGATAAGCTGCCATTTTCGGATCTTTGGCATCTTTATTTGGGATATTGCGAGGTTCTAACCCCCACACACCTCTAGGCGTTGAATGCCCATGGAGACTGCCATCCGGAGGCCATGTAGAAGGGCGTCGTATTCGGCTGCATTGTTGGAGTCCATATACATTATCTAGAGTACATATTGGACTGTATCTCCTATTGGGGACGCCAGAACGACGCCATCCCCCAGACCCACAAGCATTTTGGAGCCGTCGAAGTGCATGATCTAGTTGGAATATGTGCCGTACTCTTTAGGGAGTTCGGCTTCAGTCCATTCAGCGACAAAGTCGGCCAAGGCTTGCGACTTGATGGCTCGCCGTGGCTTATAGGTTATGTCAAACGGGGGGAGCTCAATGGCCCATTTGGCAATCCAGCCCGTTGCGTCGCGGTTGTTTATGATATCATTAAGAGGTACTTCGGAGGCTACTGTTATTGAACACTCTTGAAAGTAGTGTCGTAGCTTCCGGGATGCCATGAACACTGCGTATGCTATCTTTTGGTAATGTAGGTACCGAGATTTGCATGGAGTGAGGACAGTGGACATGAAGTAGACTGGTTTCTGGACAGGGAATTTGTGTCCGTCCGTTTCTTGTTCGACGACGAGGACTGCGCTTACAACTTGGTGAGTTGCCGCGATGTATAACAACATTGGTTCGCAGATGTTAGGCGCGGCCAGGACCGGGTTTGTTGCCAATATGGCTTTTATTTCTTCGAGTCCGGCCGAGGCGGCATCCGTCCACTCGAAGTGTTCGGTGCACAGGAGGAGGGAGTAAAGGGGTAATGCCTTTACCCCCAAGCGGGAGATGAAGCGGCTTAGAGCTGCCACACATCCAGTCAATTTTTGTATTTGCTCGAGATCTTTTGGATTATTCAATTGTGATAGAGCTTGGATCTTGGCTGGGTTTGCTTCAATTCCTCTACCGGATACGATGAAGCCCAAGAGCTTTCTGGCTGGTACGCCGAAAGCGCATTTTTCCGGGTTAAGCCTAGTGTCATATGTTCGGAAGTTATCGAATGTGAGCCTCAAGTTGTCTATTAGAGTTTCGACATGCTTTGTTTTGACAACCATGTCATCCATGTATGCTTCAACTGTTTTGCCGATCTGGTTGGCCAGACATGTCTGAATGATGCGCTGATATGTTGCGTCGGTGTCTCTGAGCCCGAAGGGCATTGTATTGAAGCAGAATGGGCCGTATGGGGTGATGAATGCTGTTGCGGCTTGGTTTGACTCTACCATCTTAATTTGGTGGTAGTCATAGTACGCGTCGAGGAAACACAATGAATTGTGTCCTGCGGTGGCATCGATGATTTGATCAATGCGGGGGAGGGGGAAGGGATCCTTTGGGAAGGCCTTGTTGAGGTCTTTGAAATCGACGCATAGGCGCCAGGATTTGTCCTTCTTTGGTACCATCACCAGGTTTGCTAGCCAGTCCGGGTGTTTTATATCTCTGATGAATCCGGCTTCCAGTAGTTTGGCTAGCTCCTCTCCCATGGCTTGTCTCCTAGGTTCAGAGAAACGCCGAAGAGCCTGCTTAACAGGCTTGAATCCTTTTAGGATGTTAAGGCTATGCTCGGCCAACCTGCGTTGGATTGCTGGCATGTCTGAAGGGTGCCAGGCAAAGATGTCCCAATTTTCGCGTAGGAATTCACGTAGTGCGGCGTCTACATCTAGGTCTAATTGTGCCCCGATGGAGGCCTATTTTGTAGGTTCCGTTGGATGGACTTGGAATTTGACTATTTCGTCTGCCGGTTTAAAGGAGCTGGACTTGGATCTTTTGTCGAGTATCACGTCGTCCCTGTCCACCGTGGAGCGCAGCGCAGTTAGTTCCTCGGCCGCTAGGGCTTCGGATAATGCCTCAAGGGCCAGTGCGGCTGTCTTGTTTTCGGCGCAGAGTGCTATGTCCGGGTCACTAGCAAGAGTGATGATTCCGTTGGGTCCGGGCATTTTGAGCTTCATGTACCCGTAATGGGGTATAGCTTGAAAAATTGTGAATGCCTCTCGCCCTAACAGAGCGTGGTATCCGCTAGTGAACGGGGCCACTTGAAATGTGACCTCCTCGGACCTGTAATTATCCGGCGTGCCGAATACCACATCCAGTGTGATTTTTCCTGTACAACACGCTTCCCTACTGGGGATTATTCCTCTAAAGGTTGTGTTGCTTCGCTCAATGCAGCTCCAGTCTATTTCCATTCTTCAAAGGGTTTCCTCGTAAACGAGGTTCAATCCGCTACCACCGTCCATGAGTACCTTGGTAAGTCGAAAGCCGTCCACTATCGGACTGAGGACCAATGCGACTGGTGCTCGAGCTGTTCGAAATTTAGGTTCGTCACTCGCATTAAAAGTAATGGCCGTGTCACTCCATGGGTTTATTGCTGCTACCTGGTAGACTTCGGTAAGGCTGCGGATTGTTCGTTTCCGCACATTGTTTGATGCGAAAGTCTCGAAGACTGTTGATACCGTACTGGTATTCCTGGGGTGGTGCTCTGCGGATTCTGGAGTTAGAAGCTGCTGCCACTTCTGGACACCTGCTGGAGTATCCAACATGCTCTAAGGCTGTGAGTTGGTGTGACGTCCTCTGTACTATGAATTTTACAGGGTCCATTGAGCCATCCCTCCAGTACGGTTCCATACCCTATAGAGGGTTTTTGCTTTTTGTTGTCTGGCCCAAGTGCCTGGCGATAATGCACCCTTTTATTTCGGACTGGGATTGTATTCAGGGCCGGATTATCCCATAGTTTTATTTCGGTTTTCCGAACGCTTTCTGTCGCACAGTATTTTCGTACTATGGATGCCAAGTCAGCGAAGCGTGTAATTTCACGACGACTTATGGCATTGAGGATCCCGATGTCCGTACAATTGTTGCAGAAGAATGAAATTCCATCCTTCTCGCGGCAGTCCTCTATCATGTTCTTAACCAGGAGGAACCTGGCCCAGTAATGGTGTACTGTTTCTGTGGGCTCTTGCCGAATTTGGGATAAATCCCGTATAGTTGGGTGGGCGGGTGGACTTAAATCCGGGACCTCGCCCAATCTGAGACTCAGGGGCCAAGAAAGTTCCGAACTCGGAAACTTGGGTTCTTGGATGCTGTCCAATGAATCAGGCCTGCTGCCTGACTTTAAGTTCAGGGCTTGAGTGATGTCCTCCCCTCCGCAGGTATCCGGCTTGGAGGGATTAGGAATCCGGACATATCTGGTCCTTAGGATGGGTGAAGATTCGCCGCATTGCTCCTCCACCACCTCGATGTGGTGGGTGACCTAGGGAGAGTCAATCTCTCTTGGATCGAGTTTAAGCCCAATATGATCGTAATCTGTAGCGACTCCCAGGGCGGCGGTGCGATCCAAGAGCTCGTTTAAGGAAGAGAGCTCCATTGGATCTAACTGCTCGGCGAGTTCCGAGTTGACGTGGAAATTGCTTTCGATGACCCGAGAAGTCATCGTCGGCGCGGCGGCCGAACAGGTGGTCATTAGAAAACCGCCTAGCCGGAGAGTTTGGCCGGTAGCCAAAGCTCCTTTAGAAACAACACCGTCTTTAAAGACGGGGTGTGGCATCCTTCCTGATGGCGACGGCACCGAGGAACTCTCAATGAAAGCACCAATGTCGGTGTCAAAACCGGTGGATCTCAGGTAGAGGGTCCCGAACTTTGCGTCTAGGCGGATGGTAACAGGAGACAAGGGACACGATGTTTTTACCCAGGTTCGGGCCCTCTCGATGGAGGTAAAACCCTACTCCTGCTTGATTAATATTGATGATATGGGTAGTACAAGAGTTGATCTACCACGAGATCAGAGAGGCTAAACCCTAGAAGCTAGCCTATGGTATGATTGTTGTTCGTCCTATGGACTAAAACTCTCCAGTTTATATAGACACCGGAGAGGGCTAGGGTTACACAGAGTCGGTTACAATGGGAGGAGATCTTCATATTGTATCTCCAAGCTTGCCTTCCACGCCAAGGAAAGTCCTATCCGGACACGGGACGAAGTCTTCAATCTTGTATCTTCATAGTTCGGGAGTCCGGACAAAGGTCATAGTCCAGCCATCCGGACACCCCCTAATCCAGGACTCCCTCAGGGAGGTTAAAGCCTCCTCCCCGTGCGGGAGGAAGTGGGCCGCCTCCAAAGACTTGGAGGCGGAGATGCCCAAACAAGGGAAGGAGACATCACCAGGGGGCTCTTTCGCGCCAGGCACCCTCACCGCGTCGTGCCCACCAATGGGCCAGCCCTCCACCGAGCTGTAAGTTAATCGTTAATTCGAAAGTATGGTGTTTCTCTGAGATTCATAACCGGGACTTCGTCTTTTGCAGTCCGGCGAGCAGCTCCTCTCAACAGAGTTCGTCTTCGGGGGATCTTCCTCCGGATATGATGGAGAGTGAGACCCCACCCACCTCTCTGCCTCATGAAGCGAGCGACACTGAGGTGTCGTCATGGAGGAGTCCGGATCTATCGAAGCCAGAAGCGAACCCGTCAGTCGCCCTGAGCCCGGAGCATTTGGCTCCCACGGGGGGCGATGAGAAGGGTCCGACACAGTTCGATGTCCAGCCGGACGTACCGATAGGCCTTCTGGAGCGAGCCACGCTCTCAGAGGAGTACCGCTCTTTAATGAGCACGGTGCTCACGAAGATTTCATCCCCTACTAGTGGTTTGAATGAGGCATTTACAAGTCTGCTCAAAGGCTTTGAGGTATGTAGTGAAAAATGCACTATTTTTTGGTTGTGAAGCACGCGCTAGGTGTGCTCCCGATGGATAATAGCCCCTGAGACTCTGGTTGCCCGCCATAGGTAGCAAACGGGGGATCACATAGTAATGGCTGCGCCGTACATGTGCGCAGGTATCTAAGGATCCGGCAGCCGACCAGTCTGTTGAAGTTGCCGAACTAAGGATGCAGATCGGATCTATTGATGCCGATATCACGCAGGTGAACAAACGGCTGGAAGAATGCCAGGGTATGTGCTCTGCTTCCCTTATTATGTTGTATATGAAAATGCAAGAGGGGTATAATATTAATGCAATGTGTTTGTGCAACAGATGGTGTTGCTGCCGTGGAGGCCCTGAGGGCGGAACTTGCTCAGGCCAAGGAACAAGCTCGGGCTAGCAATGCGGCTTCCCTAAAGGCGACCGAAGAATTGAGAGCCGAACAGGCTGCTCATCGCCGAAGCGAGGAAAAGATAGCCAAAATGGCTGGGGAGTTGAAAAATGCCACCGACCGGTATGTACTCCTTGAGAAGGAGAATAAGGCTAGTTCGGTCGAGCTGGACAAGGCACTTAATGCCGCCAAGGAGATGCGGACCGAGATCCGGGGTATGCGGGAGGAGCTCCAACAAGCCGACAAAATCATGGCTGGGGGCTCCTACTTACTGCGGACGAAGTTTTTGGATCCGAAGTAAGCTCCCCTGGCTGGGCGCTAGAGTCCTGCAAACGCATATGCAGACTTGGCGAATAGTACAGTTGATGCTCCCAAGTTCTTCGAGGATCCATGTGATAAGGAAGTAGAGAAGCTTTTCTAGTCGCAATTCAATGCTCCCACTCGCCAGCTGCCGCTAAATGAGAAGGTGGCTGCTGTGGCGGAGCTTCACAGGCTGTCCGGTCTTGCAATGCGGTCTGTAATAGACCATCTTTGGCCGAAGGGGCCTAAGCCGGACAGTTACTTTGGTTTGGTGCAGAAATTCCTAGGGTCCGTGTCTCGGATTGACGCCATGAGGAGGTCAGCGTGCATAGAGGGTGAGCGAATGGCTCTTGCCTGCGTTAAAGCCTATTGGACTGATATGGAGGCCACCATTAGAGCGACCCAGGACCCGGCGGGAGGCCAATATCCGGCCGAGCACTACTTGGCGCAGGTCACAGAAGGTGCCCGCCTAATAGAGGCGCAGTGCTCGGAGAATGTTTTCTTCGAGTGATAAGTCGAATCATTGTAAAAACAATGTTTATTTTGATTATGAGGCTATATTTATACTTTTTGCCTGAAAATATGATTGTGTCCCCTGTACGGCCGTTTTTATATGTATAAGTTGTCTGAAAGATAGCAGTCGTTGGCTTCAGCCCCACACGTACAATGCGGTGGTGTTCGTGAAAAATATGCTTAATCACACTTGATCCAACATCTTGGTCCATTTAGGAGGTGATCGCACGTCGAACTAGGCAACCGGACTATATAGCTGTAACACATTTGCTTAGCCATGGGAGTCTAATGGTGGGGCTACTATGTAGCCCCTAGTACCTTCGTGAGCATCCGAATACGGGCGCATGTGTACATGGCCAAAACGGCCCTTCATTAATGCGGAGGAATCCTAAAGATTCTGGTGAGTCTTCGAGTGGTTGAACAGTCTCTTGCTGCATCATGACAGTCAGTTTTCGGCTTTCTCTACTGAGGTGCTCATCCGGAATAACTAGGCACAATCACAGTAGTTCTCCTTTGGCCGCCTTAGCCGATAATAACGGGACGTAAGGCGGCAAACCCAGGAGCCGGGAAAACCCAACATTTGACCAAAGACATGATTCAGAGCTGATGCATATAAGGCCAAATTCGTGACGCCAAACACTCCCGAAGGTGTTCGGGCTTTATAACAGAAGATGGGCTCAAGAATGCCCATTCATTATGAACCCTATGTTTCCAGGTGTGTGCGGTAATCTGTCATGGCGAAATACCAATAACGACAGTATCCTCTGTGGGTATGGAACCCATGGAATGGTTTAAACTACAAGAGGCAATAGAAAAGGTTTAGACAGGGGCTTAATCTAAAAAGAAACTTGTTCAACGGGGCCCTGCTGCACGTCTGCGCCTTTGTCTCCGTTGTGTCGTATCCTGGAAGGGTATCGCGCAAACATTGTCTGTGGAAAAAGGAAAACTCATAGGAGAGTACAACGTAAGTATGCGATGGATAGTAAAAGTGTTAGATGTTGGCCGCCAATAAGGTTGAGCCAAGTGTGGGGTTGTATTAAATATTTATAGCCCCTGGTTTCCGCTATGGGATTACATATAGGGCGCCTTGGTTGAATTTTATCCGGGCTACCGGACTCGTCTAACCATGTCTGTGGTCTTAGTGACCAATCATGTTTTCTTATATTGGAGGACGCTTATAGTCCGGCCGCTAGGGCCGCCGTGTGTTCCTCTGCGCAGCACTCTGTGATTCTGCTAATGGTGATGACGACTCGGGGACCGGGCATCTTGAGTGTAAGGTAGCCATAGTGCGGTAATGCATTGAAGCGGGCGAAGGCCGGTCTTCCAAGCAGTGCATGATAGCCGCTTTGGAAGGGTGCAATGTGAAGAGTAGCTCTTCACTTCTGGAGTTGCCTGGGGGGCCAAATGTTACCTTCAGTACGACGGAGCCCCTGCCGTAGGCTTCAATGCCTGGTATCACCCCTTCAAAGGTGGTGCTGCTTTGGCTAATTCTGGATGGGTTTATCCTCATCCTGCGGACAGTGTCCTCATATATTAAGTTGAGACTACTGCCGCCGTCCATGAGGACGCGGGTGAGACGATATCCGTCGATTATTGGGTCCAACACCAAGGCCTTTGATCCTCCGCGCTGAATACTAGTTCGGTCGTCCATGCGATCGAAGGTGATCGGATATGACATCCAGTGTGCGTCTCTATGCGCGTGTTCGTGCCATCTCGTGGATATGTGAGTCTCGTGGATCATGTTTACTGTTTTAACCTCTGGTGGGAATTTTTTCTGTCCCCGAGTGTTCGGCTGGCGAGGTTCATCCTCGTCTTCACTTGGTGTTTCCCTCCCCTTGTGTTCGGCATTTAATTTGCCGGCCTGCTTAAAGACCCAGCATTCTCTATGCGTGTGGTTCGCAGGTTTCTCCGGGGTGCCATGAATTTGGCATAGTCTGTCCAGGACACTGTTCAGACCGGACGGTCCCTCTTTACTGCCTTTGAATGGCTTCTTTTGCTGATCAGGTCGAGAGCCCCTGAATCCGGCATTGACAGTTGTGTTGTCCGGGCTCTCTTCCTTGTTTTGGCGTTCGTTTTCATTACGCCGTGGCTTCCCGTTGCCATCCCTTATTTCGGATGTGCTGGGGTCGCAGGTGCCTTTACGGGCTAGCCAGCTATCTCCACCCGTGCAAAAGCGGGTCATAAGGCTTGTTAAGGTTGCCATTGTCCTTGGCTTTTCTTGGCCGAGGTATCTGGCGAGCCATTCGTCACGGATGTTGTGTTTGAATGCTTCTAAGGCTTCGGCGTCCGGACAATCGACTATTTGATTCTTCTTAGTGAGAAATCTGTTCCAAAGCTTGCGGGCGGACTCTCCGGGCTATTGGATTATGTCACTTAGATCGTCTGCATCCGGAGGCCGGACATAAGTCCCTTGCAAATTGGCCCTGAAAGCGTCCTCGAGTTCCACCCAACTCCCAATTGAGTTTTTGGGGAGGCTTTTCAACCAGTGTCGAGCTGGTCCCTTCAGCTTGAGGGGAAGGTATTTCATGGCGTGGAGGTCATCCCCACGAGCCATGTGAATATGCAGGATAAAATCCTCGATCCAAAACCCTGGGTCTATCGTTCCATCGTATGCCCCTATGTTCACAGGTTTAAAACATTGTGGGAATTCATGGTCTAGTACTTCTTTGGTGAAGCACAGGGGGTGAGCGGCCCCTCTGTATCTGGACGCGCTGTGGCATGCCGTCGGCTGTTGTTGTGTCTAGTGTTTATTCTGAACTGGTATTTGGCTTGTATGATCGTTTTGGTGACCATATTCTCTCGCCAGGGTGTGTCCTTTAGATCGTAGATGGACCTGACCGCACCGGCTTTCTTATCCAGATGCTCACGTAGATTGTGCGCGGATTCAGTAGCCGATCTGTTGCGGTTGTGGAGCGGTACGTCTGGTCTCCTGCTCATATTATTCTTTGATGGAACGGCCTCGCCATCGAATTCAGGCAGTAGCTTGTGTTTTGGGTAGCTCTTTGTATGGCGATCGTCGCCATATTGTTCTTTAGTGTCTAGCACTTTATTCCATCTGCGGTTGAGCGTTTCCTGTGCGGCTTTAGGCCGTTGCTTCGGCTTCTTTAGACTTCTCGCTGTGGCCATAAGCTTTTGGTGGAGGTTGTCTCGTTCCACGCGTTTGTCTGGAATGATGAATGCATCATCATCCGGACTGTGTTCCTGTTCTAGGGTGGTTTCATGAGCTCGTCGCTCTGGATCATTGTGATCGGGTATTTGCTCCGAACTCGGTTTGGTGTGACCTGGCTCATCCTGCTCCATCGCTGGGTCCATGTGGTCGTTACTGCCTTCGGGGTTTACTGGTATGTCGATCCTTCTTGCGCTCTTGTCGCTATTTTTACTGTTGCTAGACTTTGAGCGATGTCTGCGCCGCCGTTTTGGCTTTTGCCCGGGTGTTTTATCTTCCAGATTATCGCCGTCGTCCTTCTTGGGCGTATCCACCATGTATATATCATGTGACAAGGTAGTAGTCCCGTGCGTCAGAGATTCTGAAGCTTCTCCTGCATCGTCCTCCATACCGTCGATGTCTTCGGAGTCGAAGTCAAGAACGTCGGTTAAATCATCGATCGCGGCGATCAAGTGGGTGGTGTGTGGGCAACGAATTCCTTCATCGCCTGCTTCCCACTCAGGCCGGACATAGTTCGGCCCAGAGCCTCCTGACAAAGAGAGAGACTTTAATGAGTTCAGCATGTCGCCAAAGGGTGAGTGCTGGGAAATGTCCGCAACGGTAAACTCCATTACCGGAGCATAACCTGGCCCGGCTGGCTCGAGGGTATGCGGACCGGAACCAACAACCAGATATGAGTCCGGGGCCCTGGGGTTACAGGCCTCCACAGAGGTGAGACCTGTGTTCGGCTCCACCGCCGGTGAGTATGCGGCCTGTGGGGCGGAGTCCACCCCTCCGTCCTTGGGCAATGCAACCTGCTCCGAATTTAGATCCGGGGCTACTGAAGGGGTGATGTCCCGAGCATTGTCCGACAGCAGGTCTAGGCCATGCTCGTTGTGACTGTCCGACACTCCTAGTACAGGGCCAAATTCGTCAAAGATCAAGTCTCCACGAATATCCACCGTGTAGTTCAAGTTTACGAACCTGATCTGGTGGCCAGGGGCGTAGCTGTCTATCTGCTCCAGATGACCAAGCGAATTGGCACGCAGTGCGAAGCCGCCGAACACAAAGATCTGTCCGACGAGAAAAATCTCACCCTGGACCGTGTTGTTGGCGATTGAAGACGCCATCAAGCCTCGAAGCAACCACACAGAGGAACTCTCAATGAAAGCACCAATGTCGGTGTCAAAATCGGCGGATCTCGGGTAGGGGGTCCCGATCTGTGCGTCTTAGGCTGATGGTAACAGGAAGCAAGGGACACAATGTTTACCCATGTTTGGGCCCTCTTGATGGAGGTAAAACCCTACTTCATGCTTGATTAATATTGAAGATATGAGTAGTACAAGAGTAGATCTACCACGAGATCGTAGAGGCTAAACCCTGAGAGCTAGCCTATGATGGTATGATTGTAATTGTGATCGGCCTTCTAAGGACCATCCTCTCCGGTTTATATAAACACCGGAGAGGGCTAGGGTTTACATGGAGTCGGTTACAAGGAAGGAAATATGATA
Organism: Triticum dicoccoides; assembly: GCF_002162155.2. Classification (NCBI taxonomy): domain Eukaryota; kingdom Viridiplantae; phylum Streptophyta; class Magnoliopsida; order Poales; family Poaceae; genus Triticum; species Triticum dicoccoides. The sequence goes on from NC_041385.1 coordinate 715,619,325, forward strand.
TCCGGATCGCCAAGCTTGTCTTCCACGCAAAGGAGAGTCCCATCCAAACACGGGCCATAGTCTTGTGTCTTGTATCTTCACGCTTCAGTAGTCTGGACGATGTATATAGTCCGGCTGTGTGGATTCCCCCTAATCCAGGACTCCCTCAATGATGATCACTTCGCTCAGCAGAAGCAGAAGAAGAAAAAGAAAATTGCGAACAAGAATGCTCCTCCTCCTCCTGCAAAAGAAAAGTCTCCTGAAGCCGTGCCACAGAAGGAAAACACTCCGGAGCCAGCAATTCCATCACTAGTGAATGTTCAAGTCACATATGCTCCAACAACGACAAGGCCAACTGAACCAGTGCATGTGGCCTCCCCTATTCATAAGTAAATTCCCTCTCATCCACTTGTCTCAGAGGAAGTTGAAATTTATCAATCCAAGCCTCAAGCCTCTCCTACTCACAATGAACCAAATATTTTGGTACCTCCCTCTTCTCCACAACCAACTCCCGATGAACAACCTCAACAGCCTCTAGTGCCTGATTCAACCTCTGAGCCACATGTTGAAGAATCTGCTCCTCCTCAATTACAAATTTCAATCAACACAGCGACAAGAATCTTGGATGATGGACCGTCCGGTCACAAATCAGTTTTTGCTTATCACACTGACTCTATGGTATATGGTGATGAAGTGATTTCCATCAAGGATGAACTCAAGTATCCATACCCTCGAGAAGAATTGCCTCTGTTCAAGAAAGTCCCTATAGTGGGCCGCGCACATATGAATCACCTCAATTATGGACTCAGGAACAAGCCATTTATTATTCATGGATTCTCTATGACAGCAAGAAAATTTCTCCTCATGAATTCCTAGATATCGCAACTATGAAGAATATTGATTGTTTTGATCAGCTGCTGCAAGTTTTGGAAGACTATTGCCTCACCAGCGTGTTTTCATTTGAACATCCTTGGAATCGAAAAATTATTCTGCAGTTCTATGCAACCTTATATATCACTGGTGATGAATCTGACAGTTCAAAATGGATCATGGAATGGATGACCGAAGGGAAACGCATCAAGTGCACCACCATTGATTTTGTCTCACACTTTCATTTTCCTTTATTTGAGCATGACAAAACTGAAATCCGTGTGCACAACATCGATGCTATTTCAGATGATATGTTTGGGTGCACAATGGACAAGGAAAAGATTTGTGACTACAATGGTCGTCCCAAGCCAGAGCACCTGACGTTTGAGAATCAAACTCCATATCGTATGCTCACCTATACAATTTGCTCTCTGGCTGGAATGAATACCAATGGTACAATCTTAGTGTTCTTTGGAATACCATCTATGCCATCTCTAAAGGATCTGTCTTTGATATTGAGGATATGTTTCTAAACATTTTGAAGGATTCTGTTGAATATCCGAAAACTCTCAAGGTCTATGCTCCATGGATTCAAAAGGTGGTTGATTATTCCATGAAGACCGAATATTTGGCAAAGGCTAGTCATAAAAGCTTCATTCATCCGGCATGAGACACCTTGCAAGTCATGCAAGAAATATTTTCAGGAAAAGTACCTGAGTCAAGCCATCACGATTGTCACAACACATTTGATGGGCCATGTCTACCAAAGCACGACCAAATGATTACTCTTCAAATTAACTCCATTACAACTAGAAGTCAGTATGCGCATGCAACAACTGCTGCTTAAGCATATAGCTGATGATCGATAAGAAAAATAGCATCTTGCTGCTGAGTTTAATGTTATTAACAACAAACAAGAATCATGCATCTAATAGCTGCCGAAAACAAGAAAAGGCTCTGGAAATTACTTCGGAAGTTCTTCTCCAAGAAGCAACTCAAGGATGCAGATCTCAAAGAGCTATATGATTATATTGACAAACGCCTCATAGTCAAAGATTACTAAACTCGTAGTACTCCTCCTCTTCCTGCCCGAGAGCCAACTACTAATCTACTACGTATTAATCTTCACAAGCTGCTTGACGAATCTGAAGCAACCTCCCCGATGGAAAAACCAGTTGAAGCAAATCTTCTTTATCGTGTCACTACAGAAGCTAATCCAAATGTGCCTTCTTCATCAAAGCACCTGAAGCCAATCTTGAAGACAAATCTGCTGCAGATGACGATGAAGATCTTCCCGTGACCTCCGAATTAGAAACTTCTTTGGATAGTTCTTCTGGTGAATCCACGGAGTGAATTAAGTTCAGAGCTTTTTGCACTCATGTTCTTCATCACCTTTTTGACACCTCTTGACAAAAGGGGGGAGAATTACACCGAGTTTCATTGATTTGCTCTCTGTGTTTATTTGGATTTAATTTCCCGTGTGGCTTGAAACATTTGCCTCAAAGACTATCTATGCCATGATGTAAAACTTCTGTGATGTAATATTATTAACCCCGCCCGCTGCACCATTTCTCGTGAAGCATTTGTTTTGTAGGTGGAACTTTTATTAGAAATCTTAAATGGTGGCACTACAATCTTGATGGATTATATCATCAGTATGTCGAATGATTGAAATCTCCTCTCTATAATTCAATGAATTGCAGGAGAATTTTATCTCATATCTATTACCTTGCATACATCTAGGGGGAGTATATCTCATATCTATTACCGAATATGATGGTAACAAGAGTGACCCCTAAAAATTGCTGAAGTGAAGCAATTAGCTTGGTGTCTATCTGAAGGATATGACTACGTCTGAGGAGAATGGAGACGAGGTGAGGACATATCATTTATTTCGTTCCTCTTCTTCTTATTTTCATTGAGTCATAGGACCACTGTACTATTAAGAGGGATGTAGTATTCGAAACTTTGATTCTCTGATGCTAAACCAAAATCCTATGAAAGTTGAGAGAGAAATATCTTTGTGCTCCGAGCAAATACTTGCCATCAAGAGACTGTGATCTTCTTCACTGCGAGAGATTTGACTCTGACCGAGGAGTTAGGATCACTTTTTTCTCAAGTAATGTTACCGTTGCTCCAAAATCCGAATGTTGCAAACGTGTCGGTTGGCCATTGCCTGGACCATGTGTCCAAATGGTCATTTCCCATCGGGGAAGGATGTTGTTATAAATAGGCACCCCGCCTGGCTTTGTCCGCTGGCTGCTCTGTTTGATTCTGAGAAGATTGTTGAGCAACCCTGAAAGTGCAAGTGGCACTTAAACTATATTTTGGAGTGATGACAATGTGTTTCGTGGAACCAATATCGGTAGCTAAAGTTTATCTCAGGATATTGGTTCCAAGTGTTTCGAGATGGAGATGTGCGACCCCCAATTCAAAAAGGTCAAAGGCACGATCGACCTGCGATTCAAAGGTTTTAGTTTTGGTTTTCTTCGAGTCGTAGGAAAGACCGCACTATTAGGAGGGGTAGGTGTGGATAAATATTGTGTGGGAATGCCATCGCCGAACCATATACACTAGCCTACCCATTCCTACCACTTAAAGTCATAGTGTGCATGCATGTGGTACTCAAAGAGCTTGCAACAGAAAGTTACTGGGTACCACATGCGCATGGGATCTTTGGACCCCCGTGCGCACGAGGTACTGCATATCTCTCTAGGTACCCTGTGCGCATGGGGTCTTTTGACCCCCATGAGCACGGGGTACTGCGTAAACTCTCTAGGTACCCTGTGCGCATGGGGTGTTTTGACCCCCGTGCGCATGGGGTGGTGTGAAAGTCTCTAAGTACCCCGTGCGCACGGGGCTGACTTGGCCCATGCGCACAGGGTCCAACAGGTAGAAACGGCCACCCAAGCATGAACACTATAAAATACCCCTTCTTCCTCCTCCATCCATAACCCTAATGTCTTGTTGAGCTCCACCATTTCTACACTCCATTTTGCTCAATACTCTCAATCCCTCCACCCAAACGTGTTGAAACTTTGGGGACTGGGAGAGCTAGACCCGATCTACATCTTGACCAAGCCAAATCGGTTTCCCTGCAACATTTCATCCCCAAATCGGTATGTGTCCTCACCTCACTTCTGGTTAATCCTTTCCCTCACTTTACTTTACCTTGGATGCTTGTTGGCTTGCTAATTAGATTGTAGCCTAGCATACTTTTCTTTAAGCTTTCTTATCATATAGGTTGTGTTCACCTAGCTGCATATCTAGTTAACCCTATTTATCCGCTAAACCTAAAAATTGACAAGAAAGATTAAAATTTATAGTCTCCTATTCACCCCCCTCTAGTCGACTGTATCAATCCTTTCAATTCGTATCAAAGCCTTGTGCTCTAATATAAGGTTTTACAACCTTATAGGATATGGTCGATCTAGGGAGTGTGGGAGGTGGCGCACCCATTGCGGAGAATGGTGAAAACCTACCCCCACCACGTCAGATGCACTTGGTGCCCCGGTCGTTGCTCCCATCGCGCCTATTAACCTGGGTGCCCCTTTGACCATGGCCGATATTCTTTCAAAATTTGCAGACCTCAAAGCCTCTATGTTGAAAGAAGTTCGTTCCTTGGTTAAGGAGGAAATGCTCGCTTAAAACCCTCGACATCTGGATCAAACTCATTTGATCTATATGACATTCATGATGCGGATGACTCGAGAGAACCCCTTGCATCTACGACTCGTACTCAAGTTGCCAAGTACAATGCCGTGGAACCCTTTTACTCTTCGCAACCCTTGCACCATCCTCGCATTAATCCTGTTGGTCCTCCGCCCCTTTGAAAGTATTGTGTTTGCTAAATGGAATCTAGATGTCTCATATTCGTAGTGCTTCAATGCAACTTTGGTGGATTGTGGTCAACGGATTCAACCCCAAGGACCCATTGAATCTCACTCCTAGAGAAGCGGTTGATGATCAACTTAATGCAACCGCCCACAACATGTTGTGCACCGCGGTGACCGAAGACTATAGTGACTCCATTGCTCTTCTCAAGACCGCCAAGGAAATTTGGGATTGCCTTGAGGAGGCCCTCTAAGAATATGAAGCAATTCGGAGATCTCGATTGGCTTTGCTCAAGCAAGAAGTCAATCTCTTTGTGAGGAATGAGGGAGAGTCCGTGGAAGAGGTTTACCGAAGGCTAAAGTCCCTTGTGCTCAACTTAAGAACCTTTGGGTGCACTTGGGAAAATGATGATTTCATCAAGGACAAGTTCATAGATGCTATGGTTCTCACTGAACATACCATGGCCAGGATGATACATCAACATCTGGATTATCACAAGTTGACCGCGGCTCCAGTTGTTTCCACTTTCTCCACTCATGTTCTTTTGGAGACCAAGTCCAAGAAGATCTTTGCAATTGCTCAAGAAACCAAGAACTCCAATCTTTCCTTGAAGGCCAAGAAAGTGATTATCCAACCCACATGGGATGTAGAAGTGAGTGAAGAGACCTGTGAGGAAGATGTTGACACCTCATGCCCGGCAAATGATTTTGTAGAGGACTTGCCTCTCTTGGTCAAAAAGTACTCTAGGACCATGGCAAACAACGGGAAGAATCTTCAACAAAGATCGTTTGGACGAAGGAAATGCTACAATTGTGATAGCCCAAGACACTTTCTGCATGATTGTCCATATGAGAGACGGGAAGACAAATCCGAGAAGCTTGTGCTCAAGAAGAAGAAGTTCTCCAAGTTTGCAAAGAGGAAAGATAACAAGGCTCTTGTTCATGAAGAATACATGTCCGGAGATGAAGATAACAGTGATGATGATCAAGTGGGGACGGCTGCCATTGCCATGCATGCCACTACCTCCTCCTCCACCACCGTCCTCTTCAACTCTCCAAACGATGACAAGCCTTTCTGTCGCGGGAAACAACGGCCACCTATTGGACCAAGGGGCCCCTTGCCGGTTCGACAGGGGAGATGTTGCGTTACACAAAGAGCCAGGTTTGGGCCACCGCGAGGCGTAAAACACTACTCCTTCTTTGGTGGATTGATGGTGGAAGAATAGTTGTGGAGCGTAGGACACTTGCCCGGCAGGGGCGACAGTGGCTATGCATGTATGGGCGTCTAACTTTCCAGCATCGCGAACCCTTTCTACGATTGCCACGGGCCTCCTTTTATAGGTTAAGGGGTCACCACAATGGCAAATCAGTCATTATGTAATGATAACATAGCAAACAGTGCTATCGTACCTAACTCTGTAGTCTGACATGGCACATTGAATGCGCCACTGAACGTCACATCGTTGCTCGCTCGGCAAACCTTGCCGGGTTTGTTTTTCCAGCTCCGCGCCTGCTTGTTTGGCACATCGCCGAACGGGTGTCATCTGTAGGTTTTCCTGTAGAAAGAGGCTGCCATGTGGCGAATGGCTACAACTTAATCACTTTGCGGCTTGACACCATATTGATCCACGACGTGGGTCATGGGGGAGTGGGTGATGAGGTGTTTCTTGCATCTGTGAGTCCCGGCAGGCCCTGTCGGGACGTCTTGGTCACTTTCTTCCAGGGGTGGCTCTGTCCTTGCCATGCCCGTTTGCTCGGCAAGGGAGGCTTTTCTTCTGGTGGTACTTTGCTTCTCTGGCTTGATCTTGATCCTCTTGTTCTGCATCCTGGTACTTCAAAGATCTTGGTCTCTTGTTCTTTGGCATGGCCTGATGCCATAATCAAGTTCCCGTGCCTATGCATAGTCAGGGCAACATACCCAGGCTCTGTTGCACCGACAGAAGCCCCCGGGCCTGCCCTGATCAGGCTACCGGGCGTCGTCGGGGTAGGCCCTAATAAGTGCATAGGCAGGGGTGCTGAATAGGCTGGCCCCTCGGTGTCTTCTTTGCTTCTTCATCAATCTTGAGTCTGGGCTAGTTTCCGGTTTTCCCGCGTGTCGTGCGCAACATTATGGAAAAACTTAGTTCGTGGCCCGAATGGCGCTCGCATCCCACGATCACGGGGTGGAAACTGCCATCCCACATGTCTCAAGCTTTGGGAACCTCCACCATGTGTAATCCATGCATTATGAGGGGTAGGTGGTGGATGCGGAGAGCACAGGTGTGAGTGCCATGGCGGGAAATTAGGCGTCGCTAGTTGGGGCAGCAGGTCTATCGGGGGGATGAACCCCAGGCAGGAAACGGAACCCGGATCCTTTTCAAAAACAACAGGGCTAGCACCGCCCCTCAAGCCGGCCCACGCTTGGCAGGGTCAGTCGACCTGCCCAGGCCCCTCGACCCGGCCAAGCCCCTCGACTCGGCCTCAACAATCAGCACAAGACAGCCGAACCCGACACGCCAAGACTTCCCCGACAAGCAAGCTCAGCCCTTGGCGTGTTCCTCAATCCGGCCATGGGTCAGCTCCCATCCCATCCAGGCCGTACGATGGGACGAGTCTTCATCCACCAAATGACTGATGCAATAGTGCCTTGCCCATACCTCTGGTCAGCCGGAGCATGGCATCAGTTCTCCTCACCTACCCGCTGACCAGGGCCGGTGTGGCAACAGTGCCCCCATCGTCACCACTGATGCCAGCAAGCGGCGACCAGACGGAGCGCATTGTACCCGACTCAACTCGGCCACTCCCTAACGATCGACAAGATGGTGCACAGTACCCCTAGGCACGCGGGGCCCGCGCCTAGGGGAACCCGGCGAACCACAAGCCCCCGGCGGGTCCCAGCCCCGGGTCCCCTTACACTGACAACCCAGCCTTACGGTCATATAGTATTACCGTTGTACCCCTGGGGGGTTGGCCTATAAAACCCCCCAGGAGCCCGAGAGAGAGAGAGAGAGAGAGAGAGAGAGAGAGGCAGTAAGCACACATGAACTAGCCACCGAACAGTAGAACACCCCATGGAAGAAGGAGCAGCCTAAGCCTTGGCCAGCCTTCCTTCTTCCTCCATACAGCTCCAGGAGCTACCTTCTACTGTTGCATATCAACCATATTCCGCAGGTCTAGGGGTATTATCTCTCCGAAGAGCCCCGAACCTGGGTATGTCTTGCGTCCCGCGCTCGCTCATGCCAACCCTGCCTCTGGAGCCCACCAGCCCCCTCGAGCCTCCTCCTCTCTTTAGTCATCCCATGGCATCTGCCGTGCACCCACCACGATAGTTGGCGCCCACCGTGGGGAAGCTCGAGGAGCTGGACGGGAGCACACTTCAGACGGGGCTCCACTCCGACTCCGACGAGCCCGTCATGCTGGCAGACGACATCGTCAATGCACTCACCGCCTCTACCGCACTGCGCATCTCCGATGCGCCCGCGGTCGATGAGTACCCTAGCGAGGTACTCAGCTACTATGACTCCCCCCTATCCCTCGACGGCTGCATTCTTGCCGGGGCAATGGACATCCACGTGGAGGTTTTCGTCACCGGCACTGATGCCTCCTCCATGTCGAGCGCGACGAGGAAGGCTGCCGAAGCCAAGGCCACTGCAGAGCGGGCAACCTCGTCCAACCCGTTGTGCATCGTGATACAAAGCCTCCGCATCCCCATCGGCACCGACATTGAAGCCTCCAACATCACCGAGGCCCGAGCCCAGCTCGAGGAAAGACGCCAGCAGATGCTAGACCTGACCGAGACACTCGCCTCCATGCAGCGTCGTCTGGATTCCGCTTAACTGGAGCGCAGCGCCGCCTACGACTTCACGCATGCCGTGGCGGAGCCGAGCCGGGTCTCCGACGTGTGAACCCGGGGAAGAGCAATCGACTGCGCCCTTGGCGCCATCCCGACCATCTATGAGACCCCAGTGAAGAACATGCGCGCTATATAGGCAGCCGCGGTCGGCCTGGATCAACTCACGGGCAGGAGCTGAAGGAGCGCATCAAGCGGATGCAAGATCTCCTCGACGCGGCCAACGCGCAGCAAGACCGCATCAACCAGCTCGCTCAGCCGGCCAGCTCCGGCTCCGCTTGCATTGCCGGACCCAGCGATCATCAGCACATGGTGTCCTCATCACTCGACGAGGCACACTCCGGCCGAACCCGGACTCGACGCGACCCGGCCCTGACGGATGCTGGCGGTTTAGGCTCCAAGCCGGCCCTGGAAGGTCGGCTCGGACCCGGCCAGCCTGGCCGGTGCCCGGCCCCACCCAACTCGGCCCCTCGTGGCCCGGTCGTCCACCGACTCGGCGCACGCACCATCGACGACACCGACGCTCGCCACCGCCTCAAACAGCTCGCCTTCTCCCTGGAGGTGGTGGAGAGCGGAGCTGTAGGGACAGCGTGCATCGGCCCACGCATCCAGGAGGAGCCCTTTCTAAAAGGGTTCACGCTTCTCCGCGACACCCCCAAGTACAATGGAACCGTGAAGCCGGAGGACTGGCTCACCGACTACACCACCGCCATCAGCATCATCACGGACAACGGCACCAACTTCTCCAGAGGCGCGCTTGCACAATACTGCTCCGTCTCCGGCGTCCTCCTCGACCTGGCCTCTATTGCGCACCCGCAGTCCAATGGGTAGATCGAGCGCGCCAACAGCCTCATTCTATCTGGCATCAAGCCACGGCTTGTCGAGCCACTCATCCGCTCACCCGGCTGCTGGCTTGACAAGTTACCAGCCATCCTCTGGAGTCTCCGAACCACGCCAAACCGGTCGACCGGGTTCACCCCGTTCTTCCTCGTCTACGGAGTCGAAGCCATCATCCCGACTGACTCGAGTTCGACTCGCCGCGTGTCGCGATGTACACCGAAGCCGAAGCCAAAGAAGCCCACGAAGACGGCGTCGACCTACTCGAAGAAGCCCGCCTTCTGGCGCTCAGCCGTTCAGCCATCTACTAGCAATGCCTGAGGCACTACCACATCAAGAAGATCAAGCCCCTCGCATTCTGCGGGGGCGACCTTGTCCTCCAACTCGTCCAGGAGCAATCCGGCCAGCACAAGCTGTCCTCTCCATGGGAGGGCCCGTTCATCATCAGTCGGGCCTTATGCGATCGCAACGCCTACTACCCCATCGATGCACGCAAGTCAAACAAGCTCAAGAGAGACACGCCGGCGAAGAAACGACCCAGCCGTGGAATGCGGAACTCCTTCGTCCGTTTTACAGTTAGCCGTACGAACTTATGTATCACTGCCTTTTGTAAACTCATGAAACTATGGAGTTCCCGAATGATGCTCGGGGGCTGCCTTGTGCCGCCAAGTTATTGTGTCTCCTCCCTTTTTTCATTAATATGCTCCGGTACCCGGCCACCGGTATGACACGCTCGACCCGGGGGCTCGGGGGTTGGCCGGTTCGGTCGCGACCTGCCACCTTCCTTGGTGATTCCTGACACGCTAAGGACGCCACGACCCCTCACTTCACCCTAGGCCATAGATCCGGCTTCGGCTATCGGCTCGCAAGCACAGCGGGCTAGAGCTCCTGCACGCCTCAAACACTAAGTCAAAGGCCGTCGGGTCAACCAACCCGGCCGATCACTCTAAAAAATAGCCGCACGACCGGGTGCTCACCAACCGGCCCTATCGGGTTGCCGCCAGCTGGCCCAGTGGGTGTTTCAGTCGCGCTCAATGTTTTGAAGACCTAAGTACTGCGCGCCCCTCTCAAAACCCGAATCCCTTGTCACAGACCAGAGCCTCAGCCGTCAGACTCATGGGGGGAGGTTCGAGAGAGGAAAAAGCAAGAAATCGGTTCAAAAACGAAAGCAAGGGCAAAGGCATTCACAAAATGTACACATCACAGAATATTTAAGCAAGGGCCCACGGCCAGAGTTCACTACATCCAGAAACCCCTAGTGGGTGGGTGGACCTGCTACCTAACAGCAAATTCTACTAAGTCATAAACAGGAAGCATGGCCTCGGGCATCTCCGGCTTCGGGTCGCGAAGTACCGGTGTCCTCCTCGGCGCCCCCATCATGGTAGACCTCCGTCTCCTCAGAGCTGCCCTCCGGGTCATGCAGCATCAAGCCATAGTCATTGCCATCAACGACTCCGCCATCTTCAGCCCGCTCCGGGTGGAACTCGTCGTGGAAGGCGAACCCGCTGATGTAGCTGGCTCGGGAAGCAATCCGGACGACCTGCTCCTGTAGGTGCTGCTCCAAACCGGCCCACTGTCCCATCAGCGCGTCCAGCTGCAGGTCTGGGTGCCAAGACATCACGAAGTGGAGCGCCATCTTGGCGCCAACATGAGCGGCGGAGACGCGCTACTCATGGAGCCGGTCCGGCCCCATCTCCAGCCAGCGCGTCAGCCACGTGAAGCTGCTAGGCGCGACTGAGCCCGGCTGCACAGTCGCCGTCATCGCCATGCAGGCCTGGGACAGTCGGCCCATCTGATCACCTAGGACCCGCAGGCGAGCCTCCGTGGCTCATGATCGCTGGGAAGGTCCACGCCACCTGCGGGTCGGTCCCAGAGCTGGCGACCCCCAGCGGGTCACGCTGGAAGTGGATGACCTCCTCCGCCAGCTGATGCGTCTCCGAGAAGGCCCCTGTCAGAAAGCAAAGCATGTCAGAAAAGAGACATCAAGGACAAGAAGCCAGATCCCAACCCGGCCAAACTCAAGAAAAAGCACTTACTGGAGAAGGATTCTTCCAGGTGCTGTGCTTCGAGCAACATACCATGCCGCTCTCGATCAATGGTGCAGTCGCGCTCCTGGAGCGCCTTCTCTAAGTCGGCCGCCTTGTCAAGGGCCGCCTTCAGCTCAGTGTCCTTGCCCTCGGCCGCCTCGCGCCGGTGGGCCTCCTCCTGGCGGGCCACCTCTGCCGTGGTCACCTTCTCTTTCAGGCATTCCATCTCAGCTTTGCAGCTGGCCCTCGTCGTCGGCCAGCCTGCTGCTTTGCTGGTCCGCCTCGGCCAGGGCCCACTTCGCCTCCACCACCCATGCGGCCTCCACCTTGAGGCGCTCCACCTCTTCCTCGAGGAGGGTCTTGTCACCCGCCAACTGCTCATGCAGCCGGCTGGCTTCATCGAGCGACCGCCGGGCCGCCTCCGCCTCCGCCTTTGCCTACACCACCTCGGCTCCTAGACGGCTGGCATCGGCGACAAGCCGGTCATAGTGGTGGCCGGCCTGAAACAGCCGCGTTTGCTTAGCCATCACCTCAGCTGCAAAAAGAAAATTCAGAAAAGAAAAGCAAGATTTAAGATTCGACCCAACTATTACACAGTTGGCCCTAATCTCGGGGCTACACCCACTGGGTGCGCTAGCGCCCCCCACTAAAAAGAGCATGAAGATACCTGCGGCGATGTAGAGCTGCTCCACCTTAGCATCGAGCTGCTCCTTGAGCTCCCGGTGCTTGCCCAGGAGGCGGTTGAAAGTGCTGACGCGGTAGCCGTCCAGTTGCTGAAGAAGGCAGCAATCAAACTAGAGAAGCAAGAGTTACGATTCGACCCAATTGTTACACAGTTGGCCCGAACCTCGGGGGCTACACCAAGTGGGTGCACTAGCGCGCCCCCACTAAAAAGAAGCTACAAAGAAAGAAGTACCAGAAGGCGGCAAGGGAGCTTACCAGCATGGCGCGCTCCAGCTCCTGCGTCCGCTCCACCTCGGCCTGGGCGAAGGTCTCGATTCGGTTCGTCTGCCCACGCAGACGGCGGCTAACGACGTGTTGGGGATCGTTGCGGAAATTAAAGAATTTCTACGCATCACCAAGATCAATCTATGGAGAGACATCAACAAGAGAGAGGGGAGTGCATCTTCATACCCTTGAAGATCGCGAGATGGAAGCGTTGCAAGAACGCGGATGAAGGAGTCGTACTCATAGCGCTTCAGATCACGGTGGATTCCGATCTAAGCGCCGAACAACAACAACTCCGTGTTTGACACACGTGTAGCCCGGTGACGTCTCCCGCACATTGATCCAGCAAGGAGGAGGGAGAGGTTGAGGAAGATGGCTCCAGCAGCAGCATGACGGTGTGGTGGTGATGGAGTGGCAGTTCTCCGGCAGGGCTTCGCCAAGCTCACGCGAAGGAGGAGAGGTGTTGGGGAGGGGAGGGGCTGCGCCTTGGATGTGGTGCTGCAGCCCTCCCTCCACCCCTCTATTTCTAGGGAGAAGGGGGAAGGGGGCTGGCCCCACTAGATGAGATCTAGAGGGGGGGGGCAAGGGGAGGGGACTTGCCCCCCAAGCCAAGGGGGCGCCCCCCTTAGGGTCCCCCCAAACCCTAGGCGCATGGGCCCAAGGGGGGATGGCGCCCAGCCCACTTAGGGGCTGGTTGCCTTCCACCTACAGCCCATAAGGCCCTCCGGGGCAAGTGGACCCTCCCGGTGGACCCCGAAACCCCTCCGGTGGTCCCAGTACAATACCGATATACCATGAATATTTCCGGTGACCGTATGATGACTTCCCATATATAAATCTTCACCTCCGGACCATTCCGGAACTCCTCGTGATGTCCGAGATCTCATCCGGAACCCTGAACAACAATCAGTAATCACACACAAATCTTCCCTATAACCCTAGCATCATCGAACCTTAAGTGTGTAGACCCTACGGGTTCGGGAATCACGCAGACATGACCGAGACAGCTCTCCGGCCAATAACCAACAGCGGGATCTGGATACCCTTGTTGGCTCCCACATGTTCCACGATGATCTCATCGGATGAACCATGATGTCAAAGATTCAAGTAATCCCGTATACAATTCCCTTTGTCAATCGGTACGTTACTTGCCCGAGATTCGATCGTCGGTATCCCAATACCTCGTTCAATCCCGTTACCGGCAAGCCACTTTACTCATTTCGTAATGCATGATCCCATGACCAACTACTTAGTCACATTGAGCTCATTATGATGATGCATTAACGAGAGGGCCCAGAGATACCTCTCCGTCATACGGAGTGACAAATCCCTGTCTCGATTCGTGCCAACCCAACAGATACTTTCGGAGATACCTATAGTGCACCTTTATAGTCACCCAGTTACGTTGTGACATTTGGAACACCCAAAGCACTCCTACGGTATCAGGGAGTTACACAATCTCATGGTCTAATGAAATGAAACTTGACATTAGAAAAGCTTTAGCAAACGAACTACACGATCTTGTGTTATGGTTAGGATTGGGTCTTGTCCATCACATCATTCTCCTAATGATGTGATCTCGCTATCAATGACATAAAATGTCCATAGTCAGGAAACCATGACCATCTGTTGATCAACGAGCTAGTCAAATAGAGGCTCACTAGGGACATGTTGTGCTCTATGTCTTCACACATGTATCACGGTTTCCGGTTAATACAATTATAGCATGAATAGTAGATAATTACCATGAACAAGGAAATATAATAATAACCATTTTATTATTGCCTCTAGGGCATATTTCCAATAGTCTCCCACTTGCACTAGAGTCAATAATCTAGTTACATTGTGATGAATCGAACACCCATAGAGTTCTGGTGTTGATCATGTTTTTCTCATGGAAGAGGTTTCGTCAACAGATCTGCGGCATTCAAATCCGTATGCACTTTGCGAATATCTCTGTCTCCATCTTGAACATTTTCACGAATGGATTTTAAGCGACGCTTGATGTGCCTGGTCTTCTTGTGAAACCCATGCTCCTTGGCAAGGGCAATAGCTCCAGTGTTGTCACAGAAGAGAGTCATCGGTCCCAACGCATTGGGAATAACTCCTACGTCGATAATTAACACCTTCATCCAGATTGCTTCTGCCTCCGAGGCTGCCAAGTACTCCGCTTCACATGTAGATCCCGCCACGACGCTTTGCTTGCTACTGCACTAGCTTAGTGCCCCACCATTCAAAATATACATGTACCCGGTTTCTGACTTGGAGTCATCCAGATCTGTGTCGAAGCTAGCATCGATGTAACCCTTTATGACAAGCTCTTCGTCACCTCCATAAACGAGAAACATATCCTTAGTCCTTTTCAGGTACTTCAGGATATTCTTGACCGCTGTCCGGTGTTCCATGCCAGGATTACTTTGGTAGCTTTCTACCAAACTTACGGCAAGGTTTACATCAGGTCCGGTACACAGCATGGCATACATAATAGACCCTATGGCCGAGGGATAGGGGATGACACTCATCTTTTCTCTATCTTCTGCCGAGGTCAGGCATTGAGCCGAACTCAACTTCACACCTTGCAATACAGGCAAGAACCCCTTGTTGGACTGATCCATGCTAAACTTCTTCAATATCTTATCAAGGTATGTGCTTTGTGAAAGACCTATGAGGTGTCTAGATCTATCTCTATAGATCTTGATGCCTAATATGTAAGCAGCTTCTCCAAGGTCCTTCATTGAAAAACACTTATTCAAGTAGTCCTTTATGCTGTCCAAAAGTTATATATCATTTCCCATCAATAGTATGTCATCCACATATAATATGAGAAATGCTACAGAGCTCCCACTCACTTTCTTGTAAATGCAGGCTTCTCCATAAGTCTGCATGAACCCAAACGCTTTGATCATTTCATCGAAGCGAATGTTCCAACTTTGAGATGCTTGCACCAGCCCATAGATGGAGGGCTGGAGCTTGCATACCTTGTTAGCATTCTTAGGATTGACAAAACCTTCCGGCTGCATCATATACAATTCTTCCTTAAGAAAGTCGTTAAGGAATGCCGTTTTGATGTCCATTTTCCATATCTCATAATAATATAATGCGGCAATTGCTAACATGATTCGGACGGACTTTAGCTTCGCTGTGGGTAAGGTCTAATCGTAGTCAACCCCTTGAACTTGTCAGTAACCCTTGGGCGACAAGTCGAGCTTTATAGATGGTGACATTACCATCCGCGTCCGTCTTCTTCTTAAAGATCCATTTATTTTCTATCGCTCGCCAATCATCGGTCAAGTCTGTCAAAATCCATACTTTGTTTTCATACATGGATCCTATCTTGGATTGCATGGCTTCAAGCCATTTGTTGGAGTCTGGGCCCGCCATCGCTTCTTCATAGTTCGAAGGTTCACTGTTGTCTAACAACATGATTTCCAGAACAGGGTTGCCATACCATTCTGGTGTGGAACGTGTCCTTGTGGACCTGCCAAGTTCAGTAGAAACTTGATCCGAAGTACCCTGATCATCATCATTAACTTCCTCTCTAGTCGGTGCAGGCACCACAGAAACATCTTCCTGAGCTGCGCTACTTTCCAGTTCAAGAGGTAGTACTTCATCAAGTTCCACTTTCCTCCCACTTACTTCTTTCGAGAGAAACTCTTTCTCCAGAAAGGACCCATTCTTGGCAACAAAGATCTTGCCTTTGGATATGAGGTAGAAGGTATACCCAATGGTTTCCTTAGGGTGTCCTATGAAGACGCATTTTTCCGACTTGGGTTCGAGCTTTTCAAGTTGAAGTTTCTTGACATAAGCATTGCATCCCCAAACTTTTAGAAACGACAGCTTAGGTTTCTAACAAAACCATAATTCATACGGTGTCATCTCAACGGATTGAGACGGTGCCCTATTTAAAGTGAATGTAGCTGTCTCTAAAGCGTATCCCCAAAATGATATCGGTAAATTGGTAAGAGACATCATAGATCGCACCATATCCAATAGAGTGCGATTACGATGTTTGGACACACCGTTACACTGAGGTGTTCCAGGCGGCGTGAGTTGTGAAACAATTCCACATTTCCTTAAGTGCGTACCAAACTTGTGACTTAAATATTCTTCCCCACGATCTGATTGTAAGAACTTTATTTTTCTGTCACGTTGATTCTTCACCTCACTCTGAAATTCCTTGAACTTTTCAAAGGTCTCATACTTGTGTTTCATTAAGTAGACATACCCATATCTACTTAAGTCATCAGTGAGGGTGAGAACATAATGATAGCCACCACGAGCCTCAACGCTCATTGGACCGCACACATCAATATGTATGATTTCCAATAAGTTGGTTTCTCGCTCCATTGTTCTGGAGAATGGAGTCTTGGTCATTTCGGTTCCATGAGGCATGGTTCGCACGTGTCAAATGATTCGTAATCAAGTGACTCCAAAAGTCCATCTGCATGGAGCTTCTTCATGCGTTTGACACCAATGTGACCAAGGCGGCAGTGCCACAAGTATGTGGGACTATCATTATCAACCTTACATCTTTTGGTATTCACACTATGAATATGTGTAACATAACGTTCGAGATTCATCAAGAATAAACCATTGACCAGCGGGGCATGACCATAAAACATATCTCTCATATAAATAGAACAAACATTATTCTTGGATTTAAATGAGTAGCCATCTCGCATTAAACGAGATCCAGATACAATGTTCATGCTCCAAGCTGGCACCAAATAACAATTGTTGAGGTTTAAAACTAATTTCATAGGTAAATGTAGAGGTAGTGTGCCGATGGCGATCACATCGACCTTGGAACCATTCCCAACGCGCATCGTCAGCTTGTCCTTCGCTAGTCTCCGCTTATTCCGTAGCTCCTGTTTTGAGTTGCAAATATGAGCAACCGCACCGGTATAAAATACCCAGGAGCTAGTACGAGTACTCGTAAGGTAGACATCAATTACATGTATATCACATATACCTTTGGTGTTGCCGGTCTTCTTGTCCGCTAAGAACTTGGGGCAGTTCCGCTTCCAGTGACCGTTTCCCTTGCAATAAAAGCACTCAGTCTCAGGTTTGGGTCCGTGTTTTAGCTTCTTCCCGGCATCTGGCTTACCGGGCGCGGCAACTCCCTTGCCGTCCTTCTTGAAGTTCTTTTTACCCTTGCCTATCTTGAATCTAGTGGTTTTATTGACCATCAACACTTGATGTTCCTTTTTGATCTCCACCTCCGCTAATTTCAGCATTGAAAATACCTTAGGACGGGTTTTCACCATCCCCTGCATATTGTAGTTCATCACAAAGCTCTTGTAGCTAGGTGGGAGGGACTGAAGGATTCTGTCAATGACCGCGTCATTCAGGAGATTAACATCCAACTGAGACAAGCGGTTGTGCAACCCACACATTTTGAGTATGTGCTCGCTGACAGAACTATTTTTCTCCATCTTACAACTGTAGAACTCGTCAGAGACTTCATATCTCTCGACCCGGCCATGAGCTTGGAAAACCATTTTCAGCTCTTGGAACATCTCATATGCTCTGTGCTGCTCAAAACGCTTTTGGAGCCCCGGTTCTAAGCTGTAAAGCATGCCGCACTCAACTAGGGAGTAATCATCACTACGCGACTGCCAGGCGTTCATAACATCTTGAGTTGCTGGGAAAACGGGTGCTTCACATTGCAGTGCATCTAGGACATATGCTGTCTTGGAAGCTATGAGGATGATCCTCAAGTTCTGGACCCAGTCTGTATAGTTGCTACCATCGTCTTTCAACTTGGTTTTCTCTAGGAACATGTTGAAGTTGATGACAACATTAGCGTGTGCCATTTGATCTACAAGACATATTGCAAAGATTTTAGACTAAGTTCATGATAATTAAGTTCATCTAATCAAATTATCTAAAGAACTCCCACTCAGATAGACATTCCTCTAACCATCTAAGTGATACATGATCCGAGTCAATCCGATCATCACGTGAGACAGACTAGTCATCATCGGTGAACATCTTCATGTTGATCATATCTTCTATATGACTCATGTTCGACCTTTCGGTCTCTTGTGTCCCGAGGCCATGTATGTACATGCTAGGCTCGTCAAGTCAACCTAAGTGTTTTGCATGTTTAAATCTGGCTTACACCCATTGTATGCGAATGTTAGAATCTATCACACCCTATCATCATGTGGTGCTTCGAAACAACGAACTTTCGCAACGGCGCACAGTTAGGGGGAACACTTTCTTGAAATTTTATGAGGGATCATCTTATATATGCTACCGTCGTTCTAAGAAAATAAGATGCAAAAACATGATAAACATCACATGCAATCAAATAGTGACATGATATGGCCAATACCATTTTGCTCCTTTTGATCTCCATCTTCGGGGCGCCATGATCATCATAGTCACCGGCATGACACCATGATCTCCATCATCGTGTCTCCATGAAGTTGTCTCGCCAACTATTACTTCTACTACTATGGCTAACGGTTTAGCAATAAAGTAAAGTAATTACATGGCGTTATTCAATGACACGCATGCCATACAATAAATAAAGACAACTCCTATGGCTCCTGCCAGTTGTCATACTCATCGACATGCAAGTCATGAATCCTATTACAAGAACATGATCAATCTCATACATCACATATATTTCATTCACCATATCCTTTTTGGCCATATCACATCACACGACATATGCTTCAAAAACAAGTTAGACGCCCTCTAATTATTGTTGCAAGGTTTTACGTGGCTGCTATAGGTTTGTAGCAAGAACTTTTCTTACCTAGGCCAAAAACCACAACATGATATGCCAATTGCTATTTACCCTTCATAAGGACCCTTTTCATCGAATTCGATTCGACTAAAGTGGGAGAGACAGACACCCGCTAGCCACCTTATGCAACTAGTGCATGTCAGTTGGTGGAACCTGTCTCATGTAAAAGTACATGTAAGGTCGGTCCGGGCCGCTTCATCCCACGATGCCGCCGAAACAAGATAAGACTATTAGTGGCAAGTAAATTGACAAAATCGACGCCCACAGCAAACTTGTGTTCTACTCGTGCATAGAAACTACGCATAGACCTAGCTCTGATACCACTGTTGGGGATCGTTGTGGAAATTAAAAAATTTCTACGCATCACCAAGATCAATCTATGGAGAGACTAGCAATGAGAGAGAGGGGAGTGCATCTTCATACCTTGAAGATTGGGAGACGGAAGTGTTGCAAGAACGCGGATGAAGAAGTCATACTCGTAGCGATCCAGATCGCGGTGGATTCTGATCTAAGCACCGAACAACGACACCTCCGCATTCAACACACGTGCAGCCAGGAGGAGGGAGAGGTTGAGGAAGATGGCTCCAGCAGCAGCACGACGGCGTGGTGGTGATGGAGTGGAAGTTCTCCGGCAGGGCTTCGCCAAACTCACACGGAGGAGGAGAGGTGTTGGTGAGGGGAGGGAAGGGGCTGTGCCTTGGATGTGGTGCTACAGACCACCCTCCACCCCTCTATTTATAGGGAGAAGGGGGAAGGCGCCGGCCCCTCTAGATGAGATCTAGAGGGGGGGGCAAGGGGAGGGGACTTGCCCCCCAAGCCAAGGGGGGCGCCCCCCCTTAGGGTTCCCCCAAACCCTAGGCACATGGGCCCTAGGGGGGATGGCACCCAGCCCCCTTAGGGGCTGGTTCCCTTCCACTTACATCCCATATATAAGGCCCTCCGAGGCAGGTGGACCCTCCCGGTGGACCCCCGGAACCCCTTCGATGGTCCCGGTAGAATACCGGTATACCCCCGAACATTTCCGATGACCGTATGATGACTTCCCATATATAAATCTTCACCTCCGGACCATTCCGGAACTCCTCGCGACATCCGGGATCTCATTCGGGACTCCGAACAACATTCGGTAATCACACACAAATCTTCCCTATAACCCTAGCGTCATCGAACCTTAAGTGTGTAGACCCTACGGGTTCGAGAATCACGCAGACATGACCGAGACAGCTCTCCGGCCAATAACCAACAGTGGGATCTGGATACCCATGTTGTCTCCGACATGCTCCACGATGATCTCATTGGATGAACCACAATGTCAAGGATTCATGTAATCCCGTATACAATTCCCTTTGTCAATCGGTACGTTACTTGCCCGAGATTCGATCGTCGGTATCCCAATACCTCGTTCAATCTCGTTACCGGCAATTCACTTTACTCGTTCCGTAATGCATGATCCCATGACCAACTACTTAGTCACGTTGAGCTCATTATGATGATGCATCACCGAGTGCGCCCAAAGATACCTCTCTGTCGTACGGAGTGACAAATCCCAGTCCCGATTCGTGCTAACCCAACAGATACTTTAGGAGATACCTGTAGTGCACCTTTATAGTCACCCAGTTACATTGTGACGTTTGGAACACCCAAAGCACTCCTACGGTATCAGGGAGTTACACAATCTCATGGTCTAAGGAAATGATACTTGACATTAGAAAAGCTTTAGCAAACGAATTACACGATCTTGTGCTATGCTTAGGATTGGGTCTTGTCCATCACATCATTCTCCTAATGATGTGATCTCGTTATCAATGACATCCAATGCCCATAGTCTGGAAACCATGACCATCTGTTGATTAATGAGCTAGTAAACTAGGGGCTCACTAGGGACATGTTGTGGTCTACGTATTCACACATGTATCACGGTTTCCGGTTAATACAATTATAGCATGAATAGTAGGCAATTATCATGAACAAGGAAATATAATGATAACCATTTTATTATTGCCTCTAGGGCATATTTCCAACACGGCGTCCATCGCCTCCTCCTCCTGGGTCTGAGGCACGAAGACAACGGTGGTCCCGCTCCATGCTGGCTGCGGCATGGCGGCCCGACGCCCCCCCGGACTAAGCACCAGGGCGTGCTCTCTGCCGGCCGCTCCCGCCGCGGCCGGCATCTCCTCCGACGCCCTCTCCGGCGTCGCCACGAACCCGGCCGCCGGGGCAGCCTGCTGCATCAACGGCTTGATAGCTGGGGTGGCCCGCGGCTCCACCACCTGCGGCGCCTCCTCCAAGACGGCGTCGCCGCCGGCTCCGTCGACCCCCGCCCGCTCGACCACGGCGATCCGCGGCGGGGTGTCGTCCCCGGCAACCACGACCTCTCGGTCGAGGTCCACCACCTCCGCATGCCCCCCTTGGCCGTGCTCCCTCATCGATGACGGCTCGAAGACTATCGCCGCCACCATCGTCCCCTCTGGCATCTCGGGCCATGTCGGGTCCTTGCCGGCTCGCGCCGACGCCGCGGCGGCATTGGTCCAGGCTTGGAACAATGCCGCCTCCAGCTCCGCCTCGGCCCGGTTCCGGTCTTGCCAGGCCAAGCCCTCGGCATCGACGGGTCCAGACCAAGATCCAGTTCCGCAGGCTCCTCCTCATCCCGGTCAATGGCGGCGGACCGGCTCCGCCGGAACACGGTGCCCTTGGCGGCCGCAGCATCGGCCGCCGCCCTCGCCAGCACGATCCGCGACCTGAAGGTCAAGACAAAGTGAACAACGAGCAGGGCCGACCCGGCTACTCGGAGACAAATAGAAGAAAATCTTACCCCGACAAGACCAGAACTGCGGGCCTCGCCGACCTGTCCTGCGCGGCGCTGCGCCTCCTCTTGGCGGTCAGCCCCGCGCCCCCGACCGGGTCCGACGCGCGCTTCGTGGCCCAAGGCCGTGGCACGATGCTGTCCTTCCCGTGCGTCCGGCTCGGTGTCGCCATCCTCGATGAACCGGCTCCACCCGCGTTGCCACCTCCTCTGCCCAACGCGACTGCATCAACGGTCTGCATCAGTACCGTCCATGCCGCGCCCCACCCGACAACTCAAGAAGCACAAAAAAGAAAGCAAAGAGCGAGACTTAACTGCACGGCGCCTCACGCAGACATCGGTGTCCTCCTCCTCCCCCTACCCCTCCGTGGGCCACGGGCTCCTCCAACGCCGCCCACACAACCTGCGACGGAGCCCGGGCGTAAGGGTGCCGGATGGCATTCATAAGCACCTCCCGCGTCGCGTAAGGACGGATGAGGAGATGCGCAACAACGAAGTACGAGGACCAGAGACTCACAAGGGCGCCGGATTCAAGTGGTTGTACGGCGGCTTGCCGAACCGCCAGTCCTCCCTCAAGTTGACCTTGGAGATGTCTTTAACCTGGCGCATGATCTGGCCCGCCGCCAGGCGCGATGCCCCCAGGCGATTGGGGTCTTGGAGGCCGGTCATCTCCCCGATGAGGCAGGTGCGCCGTTGCAGCGGAAGGACCCGACACATAATGAATGCGGCGAGGAGGTCGGTGCCACTGAACCCCTCTCGCTCCTTTATCACCGACACCCGCTCGCAGAGATTGTGAATCTCCTGCGATGGGTGCCTGGGGTAATAACCCCAGTTCATCTTCAGCCACGGCGGCGTGATGGCGAAGGCCGGCAGGTTGATGCGGTCCGCGCCAAGGTTGCGGAGGTAGAAGAAAGAATTCTGCCACTTCTTGGCCGAATCCTCTAGTGGGATCTTGGGGCAGTCAGCTCCCGACCGCTTTGAAAAGACGGCGGCCCCGTAGTCGGAGAACTCACCGACCGTCGGCCCCTGCTGCTTCAACGAGAAGAAGTGCGCCCAGAGGTCGATCGTGGGTTCGACCCCCAGGTACCCCTCGCGGAGGGTGACGAAGCCCGATAGTTGAACGATGGCGCCAGCGCCTAGATGGTGGGCTGGAGCCCGAAGAACTCCAAGAAGGTGCGGAAGAAGGTGCTCACCGGAAGCCCGAACCCGCGCTCAAAGTGTGGGAGGAAGACCACGCACTCTGTGCCCTAGGGCTGCGGCCTCTGCTCGCCGCACGGCAGGCGCACAACGACCTCCGTTTCCCCCGGCAAGCGCCGGGAGGCGCAGAGGTAGGAAATGTCATTGGTGGTGATGGGCGAGCCCATCCACGAGCCCGACGACAGCGCCGTCGACGGAGATGCAAGAAAGGAAGGAAGATGGATGACAACGGAGCTCTGCTCAAAGCAGCGGGTGTCGCAGTGCGGCGGTCGCAAGAAGCAGGAGAAGGATGAAGAGGCAGGGGCGCATGAGCGAGAATAATGTCCGCTGCCCCCCTCGGCCCGATTTATAGCCCCCTTTGCGAACGTGGGGGAGTGGGATCGTTTGCACTCGCCTTTCCCACTACCCCGCAATAAGTGCGCATGTATGCATGCAATAACTACACGGGGAAGAGCATCCGACCCCCGGACGCCGCAATAAATCCGTGTGAGTGGGCTAAAGGGCACCTGGTGGCAGGCCCCAGCGCTCGCCCAGTCTCGTCACGCGTGTGTCCTGTCAGGCCCCTCCGACTTCCAGGTGCCACGTGGCGCCCACGCGAAGCCCAAGGGATTGCCCCAAGATTCGATGGACTCATCGGTTTCCCTCCACTACCATGTTGCCGCGACCGAGTTTCCAAAAACCGGCATGCAGTGGGTGTTGCCGGACCCGGCGGTCACAGGATTCGCCTCCTCAAGGGGGAAACTGCGAAGGCCCTCCCATCCGAAGGCGGCGGGCCTTCACAGCTTTGGGGACTACTGTCGGGGGGATGGACCCGGAGAAGGCAACGGAACCCGGATCCTTTTCAAAAACAACGGGGCCAGCATCGCCCCTCAAGCTAGCCCGCTCTTGGCCGGGTCGCTCGACCCGGCCAAGCCCCTTGACTCGGCCTCAACAATCAGCACAAGACAGCTGAACCCGGCACGCCAAGACTTCCCCGACAAGCAAGCTCAGCCCTTGGCGTGTTCCTCAATCTGGCCACGGGTCAGCTCCTGTCCCATCCAGGCCATACGATGGGATGAGTCTTCATCCACGAAATGACCGACGCAATAGTGCCCCTCCCATATCTTTGGTCAGCCGGAGCGTGGAAATAGTGCTCCTCACCTACCCGCTGACTAGGGTCGGCGTGGCAATAGTGCCCCCACCGTCACCACTGATGCCAGCAACTGGCGACCTGATGGAGCGCATTGTACCCGACTCAACTCGGCCACTCCCTGACGATCGACAAGACGGCACACAGTACCCCTACGCACACGGGGCCCGCGCCTAGGGGAACCCAGCGAACCACAAGCCCCCGGCGGGTCCCAGCCCCGGGTCCCCTGACGCTGACGACCCGGCCCTACGGTCATGTAGCATTACTATTGTACCCCTGGGGGGTTGGACTAAAAAAACCCTCAGGAGCCCTTGGGAGGGAGAGAGAGAGAGGTAGTAAGCACACATGAACTAGCCACCGAACAGTAGAACAACCCCTGGAAGAAGGAGCAGCCTAAGCCTTGGCCAGCCTTCCTTCTTCCTCCATATAGCTCCAGGAGCAACCATGTACTGTTGCATATCAACCACACTCGGCATGACTAGGGGTATTATCTCTCCGGAGAGCCCCGAACCTGGGTATGTCTTGCATCCCGCACTCGCTCATGCCAACCCCGCCTCTGGAGCTCACCAGCGCCCTCGAGCCTCCTCCTCTCTTTAGCCATCCCATGGCATCTGCCGTGCGCCCACCACGACTAGGTCGGCCCTGATCCTTGCACCTCTGGATGGGCGAGGGAAGCGGCATTGGATGAGCTGGGCGGACACCCTCTAAACGAGAGGCCATCTCCCGGCTCGTCCTTCTATATATAAAAGGGGGTAGAAGTGGTGCATATCCATACACACCTGCTTCTTCTGACCTCATAGCCTTTCTTCACTCACCATGGTGAGAGGACGAGGGTGTGGTGGTATTCCAGTGATGGCGACAAGGGCTTCTGATCGACGGTGCATTCCCCCTCCTCCGGACCCCGTGGCACCGGAACCTATTGCGAGGGGCAGAGGGAGATGGCGTGGCCATGGTCGCTGCTGAGCTCGAGGGAGAGGAGGAAGGGGCGGTGCTCTGGCCGCGCCCCCGCCGGCGGCTCCTCCCCCAATGGAAGGCCATGTTGGAGATAAGGCTCGGGAGTTCGTCATCGGGCTATACAAGCCTCTATGCGGCCACCTCCGATGGTCTCCCAGTTGGACCCCGGCTGGCTTCCTCTTGGGTTGCAGCTCCATTAGCCCTGTCGTGCCCGTCTGGCCCTGGTGGCGGTGGTTGTTGGGTCGCCCCCGCCATGCTCTCCATCGACGCGTCCATCGGTGTCTCCTTTTGCCCTCTTTTCCTTCACCTGCCGTGCCTAGGAGGAGAGGGACAAGAAAGGGGATTACGGGGTACTTATCTATTTTTGATCTTAAACTTATAGGCACTTGCCAAATTTTAATTGAAATAATGTAATCTCTTGAGTCCTTGTATGTATTCTGTAAGGCTTGTACTTGTCTATGATGAGACTTGCTGATACGTCTCCAACATATCTATAATTTTTTATTGTTCCATGCTATTATATTACCCGTTTTGGATGTTTATGGGCTTTACTTTACACTTTTATATCATTTTTGGGACTAACCTACTAATCGGAGGCCCAGCCCAAATTACTGTTTGTTTGCCTATTTCAGTGTTTCACAGAAAAGGAATATCAAACAGAGTCCAAACGAAATGAAACCTTTGTGAGCGATCTTTTTGGAACAAACACAATCCTGGAAACTTGGAATGGACGTCAAGAAGAAGTCGAGGCGGCCACGAGGGTGGACGGCGCGCTCCCTGCCTCGTGGGCCCCTCGTGGCTCCCCTGACCTAACTCCTTCGCCTATATATATCTTCGTACCCTAAAACCATCCAGGGGCACCACGAAAAACTACTTCCACCGCCGCAGCCTTCTGTATCCACGAGATCCCATCTTGGAGCCTTCGCTGGCGCTCCACCGGAGGGGGAATCGACCATGGAGGGCCTCTCCATCATCACCAAGGTCTCTCCGTTGAGTTGTGAGTAGGTTACCACATACCTTCGGGTCCATAGTTATTAGCTAGATGGCTTCTTCTCTCTCTTTGAATCTCAATACAAAGTTCTCCTTGATCTTCTTGGAGATCTATTGATGTAACTCTTTTTTGCGGTGTGTTTGTCGAGATCCGATGAATTGTGGGTTTATGATCAAGTTTATCTATGTGAAATAATTGAATCTCCTCTGAATTCTTTTATGTATGATTGGTTATCTTTGCAAGTCTCTTTGAATTATCATTTTGGTTTGGCCTACTAGATTGATCTTTCTTGCAATGGGCGAAGTGCTTAGCTTTGGGTTCAATCTTGTGGTGTCCTTTCCCAGTGACAGCCGGGGTAGCAAGGCACGTATTGTATTGTTGCCATCGAGGATAAAAAGATGGGGTTTATATCATATTTCTTGAGGTTATCCCTCCACATCATGTCATCTTGCTTAATGTGTTACTCTGTTCTTATGAACTTAATACTCTAGATGCAGGCAGGACTCAGTCGATGTGTGGAGTAATAGTAGTAGATGCAGGCAGGGGTCGGTCTACTTGTTGCGGACGTGATGCCTATATACATGATCATGCCTAGATATTCTCATAACTATGCACTTTTCTATCAATTGCTCCACAGTAATTTGTTCACCCACCGTAATACTTTCGCTCTCTTGAGAAAAGCCACTAGTGAAACCTGTGGCCCCCGGGTCTATTTTCTATCATATACATTTCCAATCTAGTTTATTTTTCAATCTTTACCTTTCAATCTATATCATAAAAATACCAAAAATATTTTTCTTATTATATTATCTCTATCAGATCTCACTTTCACAAGTGGCCGTGAAGGGATTTACGACCCCTTTATCGCATTGGTTGCGAGGTTCTTATTTGTTTGTGTAGGTGCGTGGGAGTTGGGAGGAGCCTCCTACTGGATTCATACCTTGGTTCTCAAAACCGAGGGAAATACTTACAGCTACTTTGCTGCATCACCCTTTCCTCTTGATGGGAAAAACCAACGCATGCTCAAGAGGTAGCAAGAAGGATTTCTGGTGCCGTTACCGGGAAGGTCTTCGGTCAAGTCAAGACATACCAAGTACCCATCACAAACTCATCTCCCTCGCATTACATTATTTGCCATTTGCCTCTCGTTTTCCTCTCCCCCACTTCACCCTAGCCGTTTTATTCGCCCCTCTTTCATGCGATCTTATGTTTGCTTGTGTCTGCATGTGCCTTCTATGTGCTAGCATCTTTGCTTGCTAAACATCTATTAATATGGATCCACTTAAAATGTTCTACTTGGATCATCTTCGATCCTTATGCACTCGTGCTGGAACCGCAACTAGCCTAGTTGATGGGGAATCTTTAGATGAGCATGCTCATTTTGTGCGTCACCGTTTGTCTGAAAAAGGGAGACTCTTATGGGATCAAATAAATAGATTGATGTGTTATGCTTGGAATGTTTGTGAGATTGGTGATTTTACTTGTTGCCCTAAGAACCCTAAAAACACCTTCCCTACCTATGTGAGTTTAATGAAAATGAAATCTTATCTTCTTATGCAAAGGGTGTTTATAGTTACTATGATATGAACAAATTGAAGAACTTGTTGCTTTTAAGGGTGCTTATGAAGTTGCTTCTTTGATTGGAAAGTATGATATTACTCTCTACGAATCTGAAAATTTTGACATACTTAAATATTGCTATGAAAACTATGCTCATAATGTCTATGTCAAATAATTTATTGAGAGAATGACTGTGGCTTTGGAACAAAATAATGATATGCAAGAATCTATAGATAAGATTCTGATGATTTGATTGAAATATCCCTTGATGAACATGATGCTTGCTATTCTTGTGGCCATGATGCCAATATTTATGAAGATGAATTTGCTATAGTTCCTTATGTTAAACATGAGAATGTTGCTATTGCACCCATACTTGGTAGTTCCTTCAATGAAAAGCATGATTGCAATGATGTTACTATAATTTCTCTTGATGTCAATTTTTCTAATAATATGCAAAACCCTAAGCTTGGGGATGCTAGTTTTGCTATGTCTACTACTTGTTGCAATGATCATGATTGGGGTGACTCTTCTTATGATCTTGAAAATTTATTTAAGCCCCATGATGAATATGAGATTGATAATAGTGCTTGCAATAATATTGAAAGTGGGTTTGGAAGAGTATCAACTTTCGATCCCACATATTTGGAGTATTTTCAATCTTATGATATTTTTGATAAAAGTGGGTTTGGAGAGGTCATGACTTTAGTTAATGTTAATCCCACTATCTTGGAAGAGTGCCAACTTTGCATGCATGTGGGTCATGTTGAGAATATGTTTTTTGATAGCTATATTGTTGAATTTGCTTATGATCCCACATGTAACTATTATGAGAGAGGAAACTATGGTTGTAGTAATTTTCATGTTACTAAATTACCTGTCGTCATGTTGAGATTGCTATCGACTCTTTCTTCTTCCTTGCATATGATAGTTTTTGCTTGCCTTGCAAATCTGTTTGCTTATAATATGCCTATGCATAGGAAGTATGTCAGACTTAGACGTGTTTTGTCACATGTTTTATGATGCTCTCTTTATGCTTCAATTCTTGTCTTTCATGTGAGCATCATTGAAATCTCAATGCCTAGCTAAAAAGGCTTTAAAGAAAAGCGCTTGTTGGGAGACAACCCAATATTTTTCATTGCTGTTATTCAATAAATAATTCATTTATCCTCTGGTTAGATATGATTTTATGTTTTAATTAGTGTTTGTGTCAAGTAGAACCTATAGGATCATCTTGGATGAAAGTTAATTTGATTCTGCTGAAAAACAGAAACTTTGCGCTCACAAGAAAAATTCAATAAATCATAGAAATGTGGTTTTGAGTTGATTTTTTTTGCAGTAGATCAATAGACAAATTACCTACGACTTCCTATTTTGTTAGGAGTTTTGGAGTTCCATAAGTATTCGAAAGTTACAGATTGCTACAGACTGTTCTGTTTTTGATAGATTCCATTTTCGTGTGTTGTTTGCTTATTCTGATGCATCTATGGCTAGTATCGGGGGGTATGTGTTGGATATAAGGTTCCGGCAAAACCCTTAAAGTTCGAACTCTGTGGTGCGCACGAAGATCTTCTCCCTACCGATCCACGCCCACAACCTCTCCACGATTCTAAGCTAACATGATGAACAACACAAGGGACACAAGGTTTATACTGGTTCATGCCGCCATTGTGGTGTAATACGCTACTCCAGTGTGTGGTGTGTGGATTGCCTCTTGGGCTGATGATGAACAATACACAGGGAAGAACTGCCTCGCAAGGAGAGGTGTTCTTGTGCTGATGTAGGGTGTGGATGAACTCAATCCTCCCTTTGCTATTGTGGTGGCTAGTCCTATTTATAGAGGCCCTGGTCCTCTTCCCAAATATTGAGCGGGAAGCGATTCCACAACGGCGGGATTTGAAGGGAGACAGCTAGTACAGGCTATCCTGACTAAAGGTGGTCTTCGACTGCCAAAGACACTGGCGATGACGCCGTCTTGGGCTCCACGGTGACCTCCGTCCTGCCGTCCTGTTGGTCTTGGTCTTGTTGCACCGATATGGAAACCTTTGCTT
Source organism: Triticum dicoccoides (assembly GCF_002162155.2). Classification (NCBI taxonomy): domain Eukaryota; kingdom Viridiplantae; phylum Streptophyta; class Magnoliopsida; order Poales; family Poaceae; genus Triticum; species Triticum dicoccoides. The sequence goes on from NC_041385.1 coordinate 715,649,093, forward strand.
GATGCCTCGGTACTCCGCGCCTGCACTTGCCCCCTTTGCACCACAGAGTAAGCGAGGACACTGCGCTGGCTGGCGCCCGCCTGGTCTTGATCGTCATTACTTGTGTCATGTGCACCTCGCGAGGTACCCCTCCCCTTGATCTCTCCCCCTCCTCGTGAACATGCCTGTTGGGGCCGCCCCTGAGGAGGCTTTGCATTGTCCTCCCCACGAGGCTTGGCCCCTCGCGAGGGTCCTGAACTTGGGTTGATGAAGACGGGCCATACTGGGCCACTGCTAAGCCACGCCGCAGGCCGCAGGTAGGCAAGTCTGGGGACCCCCGTTCCCAGAACGCCGACAGTATGAACCATAGAGAAGTTGGAATACAGTAGGTTTAACACCAATATAAATAAAGAATGAGTTCATTATAGTACCTTAAGTGGTGGTTTTTCTTTCTTGCACTAATGGAGCTCATGAGATTTCCTGTTGAGTTTTCTGTTGTGAAGTTTTCAAGTTTTGGGTAAAGATTTGATGGACTATGGAATAAGGAGTGGCAAGAGCCTAAGCTTGAAGATGCCCATGGCACACCAAGATATTCAAGGACAACCAATAGCCTAAGCTTGGGGATGCCCCGGAAGGCACCCCTCTTCCGTCTTCATCTATCGGTAACTTTACTTGGAGCTATATTTTTATTTACCACATGATATGTGTTTTGCTTGGAGTGTCTTGTATGATATGAGTCTTTGCTTTTTAGTTTACCACAATCATCCTTGCAATACACACCTTTTGGGAGAGACTCACATGATTCGGAATTTATTAGAATATTCTATGTGCTTCACTTATACCTTTTGAGCCATGCAGTTTTGCTCTAGTGCTTCACTTATATCTTTTTAGAGCACGGTGGTGATTTTATTTTGTAGAAATTATTGATCTCTCATGCTTCACTTATATTATTTTGAGAGTCTTTTAGAACACCGTCGTATTTGCTATGGTTATAAAATTGGTCCTAGAATGGTGGGCATCCAAGTTGGGTATAATAAAAACTATCATGACAAGTGAATTGTATACTATGATCAACTTGATGCTGAATAACTATTTTCAGATATGAAGGTGGTAATATTAGAGTCATGCTAGTTGATGTAATTGTGAATTTAAGAAATACTTGTGTTGAGGTATGCAAGTCCCGTAGCATGCACGTATGGTAACCGTTATGTGACAAATTTATTGCATAGGGTGCTCTTTTGATTGCCTTCCTTATGTGTGGAGGTCGGGGGCGCGTGATGGTTAACTCCTACCAACCTCCCCCCTAGAAGCATGCATAGTAGTACTTTGCTTCGAGGGCTAATAAAACTTTTGCAATAAGTATATGAGTTCTTTATGACTAATGTTTAGTCCATGGATTATACGCACTTTTACCTTACCATCATTGCTAGCCCCTACGGTACCGTGCATTACCCTTTCTCACCTTGAGAGTTGGTGCAAACTTCGCCGGTGCATCCAAACCCCGTGATACGATATGCTCTATCGCACATAAACCTCCTTATATCTTCCTCAAAACAGCCACCATACCTACCAATTATGGCATTTCCATAGCCATTCCGAGATATATTGCCATGCAACTTTCCACCATTCCGTTTATTATGACACACTTAATCATTGTCATATTGCTTTCTGCATGATCATGTAGTTGACATCGTATTCGTGGCAAAGCCACCATGCATAATTTTTATACATATCACTCTTGAGTCATCGCATATCCCGATACACCGCCGGAGGCATTCATATAGATTCATATTTTGTTCTAGTATCGAGTTTTAATTCATGAGTTGTAAGTAAAATAGAAGTGTGATGATCATCATTTTTAGAGCACTGTCCCTAATAAAAAAAGAAAGGCCAAAAAAAGGGAAAGGCCAAATAATAATAAAAAAAAGAAAGGCCAAATAAAAAAAAGAAAGTCCCAAAAAAGGGGGACAATGCTACTATCTTTTTCCACACTTGTGCTCAAAATAGCACCATGGTCCTTATGATAGAAAGTCTTCTATGTTGTCACTTTTATTTACTAAGTGGGATTCTTTCATTATAGAACTTGTCTTGTATATTCCAACGATGGGCTTCCTCAAAATGCCCTAGGTCTTCATGAGCAAGCAAGTTGGATGCACACCCACTTCATTTCTTTTGTTGAGCTTTCATACATTTATAGCTCTAGTGCATCCATTGCATGGTAATCCCTACTCCTTGCATTGACATCAATTGATGGGCATCTCCCTATCCCATTGATTAGCCGTGTCGGTGTGAGACTTTCTCATTTTTTGTCTTCTCCAATCCCTATCATTATATTCTATTCCACCCATAGTGCTATATCCATGGCTCACGCTCATGTATTGCGTGAGAGTTGAAAAAGGCTGAAGCGCCTTAAAAAGGATGAACCAATTGCTTGGCTGAAACCGGGGTTGTTCTTGATGGGAGTACTTTGTGTGACGAAAATGAAACATAGCCAAACTATATGATTTTGTAGGGTTGAACTTTCCTTTGCCATGTTATTTTGAGAAGACATGATTGCTTGGTTAGTATGCTTGAAGTATTATTATTCTTTTATCAATATGAACTTCTATTTTGAATCATTTGGATCTGAACATTCATGCCACAATAAAGAGAAATACATTGAGAAATATGCTAGGTAGCATTCCACATCAAAAAATCTGTTTTTTATCATTTACCTATTCGAGGACGAGTAGGAATTAAGCTTGGGGATGCTTGATACGTCTCCAACATATACATAATTTTTTATTGTTCCATTATATTATATTACCTCTTTTGGATGTTTATGGGCTTTAATTTACACTTTTATATCATTTTTGGGACTAACCTACTAACCGGAGGGCCAGCCTGAATTACTGTTTGTTTGCCTATTTCAGTGTTTCGCAGAAAAGGAATATCAAATGGAGTCCAAACGGAATGAAACCTTCGGGGGCGTTCTTTTTGGAACAAACGCAATCCAGGAAACTTGGAGTGGACGTCAAGAAGCAGTCGAGGCGGCCATGAGGGTATCCTTGAGATCCCATCTTGGAGCCTTCGCCGGCGCTCCGCCGGAGGGGGAATCGACCACGGAGGGCCTCTCCATCATCACCAAGGCCTCTCCGATGAGTTGTGAGTAGTTTACCACAGACCTTCGGGTCCATAGTTATTAGCTAGACGGCTTCTTCTCTCTCTTTCAATCTCAATACTCTTTTTTGGAGATCTATTCGATGTAACTCTTTTTGGAGATCTATTCGATGTAACTCTTTTTTGCGGTGTGTTTGTCGAGATCCGATGAATTGTGGGTTTATGATCAAGTTTATCTATGAGAAATATTTGAATCTCCTCTAGATTCTTTTATGTATGATTAGTTATCTTTGCAAGTCTCTTCGAATTATCAGTTTGGTTTAGCCTACTAGATTGATCTTTCTTGCAATGGGAGAAGTGCTTACCTTTGGGTTCAATCTTGTGGTGTCCTTTCCCAGTGACAGCAAGGCACGTATTGTATTGTTGCCATTGAGAATAAAAAGATGGGGTTTATATCATATTCCTTGAGTTTATCCCTCTACATCATGTCATCTTGCTTAATGCCTTACTCTGTTCTTATGAACTTAATACTCTAGATGCAGGCAGGAGTCGGTCGATGTGTGGAGTAATAGTAGTAGATGCAGGCAGGAGCCGATCTACTTGTTGCAGACGTGATGCCTATCTACATGATCATGCCTAGATATTCTCAAACTATGCACTTTTTTATCAATTGCTTGACAGTAATTTGTTCACTCACCGTAATAGTTTTGCTATCTTGAGAGAAGCCACTAGTGAAACCTATGGCCCCCGGGTCTATTCTCTATCATATACGTTTCCAATCTACTTTATTTTGCAATCTTTACCTTTCAATCTATATCATAAAAATACCAAAAATATTTATCTTATCATATTATCTCTATCAGATGTCACTTTCGCAAGTGGCCGTGAAGGGATTGACAACCCCTTTATCGTGTTGGTTGCGAGGTTCTTGTTTGTTTGTGTAGGCGCGTGGGACTTGGGAGGAGCCTCCTACTGGATTGATAACTTGGTTCTCAAAACTGAGGGAAATACTTACGCTACTTTGCTGCACAACCCTTTCCTCTTCAAGGGAAAAACCAACGCATGCTCAAGAGGTAGCACTTGCCAGGAACTCTTGCATGTGGATGTCCATGCAGAGGTGGGATGCCTCTTTAGTTTAATAAACGAGTCTTCCCCGGTAGGCTAGGCTATCCTGCTGGTACCCTTTTTCTATTTTGTTGCCGGGGACCGGAGTCTACCGGGAAAAATAATAAAGGGATTAGCCTCCCACCAACCCTTTCTTAGCAAAGGCCAATGCGACCACTTAGGCTGAAGCAACGTTCGACCCAAAAGGGGGAGCACCAAAGCTTTGAAGAGCAGCGAAGCCTTCTCATCCACAAGTTTTAGCTTACAGACCACTTATGGACAAGAGGTAGAACTTATCTGTTTGGCTTGCCGGGGAACGTAATGCTGGTTCATCTTCTCAACTCCTTGTAGAAGCCAGGTTCATGGTAGGAACCTGCAGCTTTATGCAGATGATAATGATGCAGGATGCGATCCTATCTATATGCATATGCAGATGTTCATGAAATGCTTATGCAAATTCTCTTAGAATGCTCATGCATGCATGCAACTTGGTTGCCCCCCAGCGCTTCGTTTATTTCTCTGGTGGACAGGATCATCGCCCTGGCTTTGCACAAGGGGTTACATGTAGCTGAGGCAAGGCCTGTACAAATAGGTGGCTGCCAGGCAGGGCCCGACAGCTGTGCCTTATGGGTAGAACTTGTGGAGATGCTCCATATTCCATGAGTTTTGCAATTGAATGCCATCTACAGTCTCGAGACGGACTACGCCGGGTCTGGTGACTCATACTACCCGGTAAGGGCTTCCCACTTTGGTGTCAACTTGTTTGTACCCTTGGCCGACTGGACGCGCCTAAGGAAAAGGTCGCCTGCTCAAAACACTGGGCATGAACCCTGCGGCTATGATAGAGACACGGGGCTTGCTGATAGAGTGCAGCACGCGTAGCAGCCCGGAGATGGTTTTCCTCGATTAGCACAGCGTCGTCATGCCAGTGCTGATCTTGCGCTACTTCATCGTAGGCAAGCACTCAAGGCGACCCGTAAATGAGTTCCATGGGGATAACTGCTTCTGCCCCATTGACCATGGAAAAGGGAGTCTGCCAGGTAGCTCGATTTGGTGTCGTTCTGAGGGACCAGAGGACTAGCGGCAACTCATCGATCCACTGCCTGCCATGCTTCCGGAGCATATCAAAGGTTCTTGTTTTGAGTCCTTGCACCACTTCAGTGGTTGCCCTCTCAGCTTGTCCATTGCTTGTGGGATGTGCGGCCGAGGCATATGAGATCTTGGTTCCGAGGGTGCAAACATATTGCATGAAGGAGCAGCTCGTGAACTAGGTGCCATTCTCGGTAATGATCCTTGTCGGAACTCCAAAATGACACACCAATTCTTTCAAGAACTTGATAGCTGATTGAGCAATCAACTTTCTCATGGGAGTCACTTCCGGCCACTTTATAAACTTGTAGATGGCAACAAACAAGAATTCAAAGCCCCCGATTGCTCGGGGAAAGGGCCGAGGATATTGAGCCCGCAGACCGAAAATGGCCATGATAAAGGGATTGTATGAAGAGCTTGGGCAAGCAGGTGGATGTTCTTGGAATGGAACTAGGAGGCTTCACATTTTGTGATGAGCTTGACCACATCTTGGAGGGCTATGGGCCAATAGAATCCTTGACGGAATGCTTTCCCAACTAATGCCCTTGATCCAATGTGGGAGTCGCACATGCCTCTGTGTATCTCAGTCAGCAGTTCCTTTCCTTCTTCCCGGCAGATGCACTTCAATTTCACACCGTTGGGCCTCCTTCTATACAAAGTGTCATCGACAAACTGGTACATATTGGTCCTTCGGGCTACTCTTTCAGCCTCATCTTGGTCATTGGGGAGTTCTTCGGTTTCGAGAAAGTGGACTATGTGCCTTGCCTAAGTTGGAGCGTGAGGCTCAGCAATGAGGACTGGCGGCACCTCCTCAACAGCAGGGGCACACTCCTCGTCTGCGGGGACTGTGGTCCCGGCAGGAGGGTGCGTGCCAGCAAGTTGTGAGTTTCCGGCAGGGTCCCTGCTAGGAGCATAAGGCTCTACCGGGAGAGGCTTACCGGAGTCCATCTTTCTCCTCTTCCGGTCCATTATGGCCAGGGATACGGCGGACTGGGTAAGATGGAGAACAAAAGTTCCTGGTTCCATAGGAAGCTTTTGCGCAACACACTTTGACAGATGATCAGCTATGCTGTTTTCTACACGGGGTACATGCTCTATATGCAATCCGTCAAAGTGCTCCTCCAATCTTCTCACTTCCTCAACGTATGCCTCCATTAATGGACTTTGATAATCCTTGTTAACTTGTCTTACCACAAGTTGTGAATCTTCTCAAATAATCAGCTTCTTGATTCCCAATTCTGCGGCAATCCTAAACCCAGCAAGGAGCCCTTCATACTCTGATGTATTGTTGGTTGCCTCTTCCTGGGCAAAATGCATTTGGACGACGTACTTCAAGTGCTCCCCTGAGGGTGCGACAAGAAGCACGACAGCCCCTGCACCTTGTAGGTAAAAGGAACCATCGAAATACATGATCCATTCTTGGGGCACCTCCTTGCCGGGGATAATTGTTTCTGTTACTTCCTCATCAGGGGTTGGCGTCCATTCTGCAATAAACTCTGCCAATGCCCTGCTATGAATTGTTGATGTGCTCTCAAACTTCAGACAAAAACTGGACAGCTCCAAAGCCCACTCCACTATTCTGCCAGTAGCCTTAGGGTTTCGGAGTATCCTTTGCAACGGGAAGCGAGTGACAACTGATAACCCACAAGTGTAGGGGATCGCAACAGTTTTCGAGAAGTAAGAGTGTCGAACCCAACGAGGAGCTAAAGGTAGAATAAATATTCCCTCAAGTTCTTTCGACCACCGATACAACTCTACGCACGCTTGACGTTCGCTTTACCTAGAACAAGTATGAAACTAGAAGTACTTTGTAGGTGTGATAGGATAGGTTTGCAAGATAATAAAGGGCACGTAAATAAAAGCTAGGGTCTGTTTAAACAAAGATGCAGTAAAGTAAATATAGCGAGTGTGGAAAAGCGGTGGTAGGAGTTGTGGAATTGTCCCTAAGCAATTGACTATGTTACTAGACCGGTAATCACTATTGCAATTCCATTTGAGGGAGAGGCATAAACTAACATACTTTCTCTCCTTGGATCATATGCACTTATGATTGGAACTCTAGCAAGCATCCGCAAATACTAAAGATTCATTAAGGTAAAACCCAACCATAGCATTAAAGTATCAAGTCCCCTTTATCCCATACGCAAGAATCCCCTTACTCGGGTTTGTGTTTCAGTCACTCATGCAACCCACTATAAGCGAATCATGAATGCATTGCAACACCCTACAGCGGGAATCCCTCACGCTTGCGCGATACAGGGAGCACCATAGGACAGTGTAACGCCCCGGATTCGATGCGCAGGTGTCTGCCAGTTATTTGCCAGCGTTGCCATGTCATTTGCTTGCGTGTTGTATTTTGCCATGTCATCATTCGCATTGTGTCATCATGTGCATTGCATTGCATCGCATACGTGTTCGTCTCATGCATCCGAGCCTTTTCCCCGTTGTCCGTTTTGCAATCCGGCACTCCTATGCCCTCCGGCGTTCCCCTTTTGTCTCTCGTTGTGAGCGGGTGTTAAACTTTCTCGGAATGGACCGAGTCTTGCCAAGCGGCCTTGGTATAGCACCGGTAGACCGTCTGTAAGTTTCGTGCCATTTGGAGGTCGTTTGGTACTCCAATGGTTAACCGCGTAGCCCGAAACCCCCTTTATCTTTCCAGCCCAACACCCTTCCAAAGTGGCCCAAAACCCAGCAAACTCCCCTCCATGCTCTCGGTCGTTCGATCGCGATCGCGTGGCCGAAAACCGCTCCTCATTTGGAGTCTCCTAGCTCCCTCTACTTATAAATATGTGATACCCTCCGATTTTTCGCGCAGTCCAACCCTAGCCCCGCTCCCTCTCCGCCGCCGGACACGTCCGTATCGGACCGGACATGTCCGCCGCCCACAGCCACCTCACTCCGGCCACTCCCAAGCCGCCACGTCCCCATGCAGCCGCTCCCAGCCTCTCACGTTGCGCCACGTGGCCCGGCCACCGCGCCCCACAGCCAGCCCGCGCGAGCCCATCGCGGGCCCGCCGAGCCCATCCGGCGCCGCCCCGTGTCGTCGCCCGACCCTGGCGCTCGCCCCCTCCCCAAGCAACCAGCGCCCCGCCGCCTCTCCGCCCGCTGGCAACCAAGGCCGCCGGGGCAAGCCCGCCGCCGGTCACCTCGACCCACGCCAGCGCCACCGCGTCCATGGAGCTTCGCCCCGTCATCGCCCGACCCTGCCGCCGCCGGGAACGGATCCGACCGCTTTAGATCCGCCCGGATCCGGCTGGTCCCCGCCCCGTCTTCGCCGCTCGCCGCCGGGAAACCGACACCACCGCCGCCTGCCTCCCCGATCCAGTCGGGACCGCGGAGGACGACGTCCATCTCCTCCCGCGCGTGGGCCACCGCGGGCCCTGCTCCGTTCCAGATCCACCGGCCCGATCTGCCTCCTCCCTCTGCGTCCTGGACCGAGCCCACTTGGTGAGCTCCACCTTCCCGCGCCCTGAGTGTCTCATAGCATCTTGCGCTCATCTCTGTTTTTTCCTGAAAACGCCCAAGTCCGTGACATTTTCATGCCATGTTCATCGCATCTATCTCTGCATCCGTTGCTCCGTTTTGTGCGTGTAATATGTCAAATTGTTCGCCTCAACGAGTACTTCATTTAATTCCATTGCATCATGTTCATTTGAGGTCATCTTGATGCCTGAATCATCATTGCAAGAGTGCTTCATGATGTTGTCTGCTGTCTGTTATCAGAACGTGCTCATTTGTCATTTTTGCCATGATTTATGTGTGCATCCTATGAGGTTGATTTCTACATGTGTTTTTAACTATGCCATGTCTTATTTACAGAGGTGCTTACCATGTATTTTTTTGATCAATGTGGTGACTAGCACAAGCATGCAAACTAGGCTTCGTGATATTGCTATTTTTAGTCCCTGTTCTGCTGTTATTTTGATGCCATGTAAACCTGATGCTACAGAGAGATCCATGCATATTTTGAGATGCTTCACTAAGGGTGTTTTCAACATATGGTTATTGTATATCCATACCTTCCCTTGGTTGAAATTATGGAGTAGTATAGCATGTCATTTTCGTGCTCACTTTTGCTCCAAAATGTTTCCTGGCAGATTGTTTACATGTTATTCAATTTTGCCAAGGTTGTTGTAGTTGATCCTTGCATGCTATGAACTTGTTCTTGCCTTGGTTTGTTTATCAAACATGTCTTCTTGCTGATGCTATGCTTATCTTGTCATGCAATGACTTGTGGTGAGTGAATCAAGCTTGTTAAGTAGTGTACTCGTTGTTGCTGTTTTGCTAGGCTGAATATGTTATTTCGTGATGCTATGTAAACCGGCTGCTACAAATCATTCTATGCATAATATGGAGATGTTCACTAAATATGCTTTGATCAAAATGTTATGCTCTATCCATCAATGCCCCTGGTTGCATTTATAGCCTACTGTAGCTTGTTGTTTCCTTGCTCCAAAGTTGCTTCATAATGTTGTTGTCAGCCTCTTAACATTAAGTTCAGTTGTTACCATGATTGTTGCTAGTGTTCCATGCACCCTATGGACTTGCTCTTGCCATTCTTAGCTTCTCAAACATGTCTTCTTACTGTTGGTTGCCTTGCCATGCCATGTTTTGATCTCTAGTGAGTTGCAGCAGCTCATCTACATGCCTTCATAATTCTGTTTCTGCCATGTATGAATCTGTAATATAACTTGCCATGTTTACATGGGTGCCATCATATTTTCTGATCCTTTTTGGCTCATGGTCAGTAAGGGACTCTTGTTCTATGCAATTAGTAAGTTCATGCCATGCCTTTTTTTGCCATGATAAGTTCCTGTAACATGTTGTTTGATAGCTCTAAATATTGCAACCTGATGTTATTTTCTGCAAAGTCTGAATTGTTATTATTTGCAATATTGCCATGTGTGTTTGAGCATGTTCTAGTGATTTCTGGAGATAGCTCAGTGTTCATGTTTTATTATGCTTTACCTGTACATCATGCCCATGCCTTTATTTATTATGTTGGGGTGCTGTAGCATGTTTTTTGATGCTTGCAGTATGCCTAGTTGCTGTTTTGGACAGATTGTTGCTATAACTTGTTTCATGTGTGTGTGTTGAACCGTTGCTCCGTTTTGAGTGTGCTCTATATGAAACTTGCTTAGAATTACATGTAGTTTCATATTATCATGTTGCATCCTTGTTTTGAGGTGTTTGCTTGATGTTTGGGTGCATTTTGCATCAATGCCATGTTTAACTTGTTTTGCTCATATCTTCTAGGTCGTAGCTCCGAACTAAATGAACTTTATATGTAACTTGACTAGAATGTCGTGTAGATCATCTTGGTGCATCTTAACTTGATGCTTAACAACTTGAACATAAGGTTTATTCAGATCTGGACCAACTTCGAAATTGCCTATGAGGACTTACTGGAATTGTTATTTGTTGTTGATGGCCTCATTTAAACTTGCCTTGATGTGTTGCTCTTGTTTGCATCATCTCTTGCCATGAGTAGCTCCATATAGCTTTGTCATGCATCATGCCTTGTTCATGTGCGGTGTGTTTACCATGTTGTTTGCTTCTTCTCGATAGTTCCTGTTTCGTTGCGATCGTGAGGATTCTTTCGTTTACGCTTGGTTCATCTTCGTGGCTTCATCTTCTTCATGGACTCGTTCTTCTTCCTTGCGGGATTTCAGGCAAGATGACCGCTACCCTGGATCTCACTACTATCAGTTCTATGCTAGTTGCTTCGTTCTATCGCTATGCTGCACTTCCTATCACCTGTTTATCAAGCCTCCCCAAATTGCCATGAACCTCTAACCTTTGAAACCTTTCCTATGCAAACCGTTGCTTGGCTATGTTACCGCTTTGCTCAGCCCTCTTATAGCGTTGTTAGTTTCAGGTGAAGTTGAAGATTGCTCCATGGTGGACAGGATTTTGTTGGGATATCACAATATCTCTTATATTATTAATGCATCTATATACTTGGTAAAGGGTGGAAGACTCGGCCTTATGCCTGGTGTTTTGTTCCACTCTTGCCGCCCTAGTTTCCATCATACCGGTGTTATGTTCCCTGATTTTGCGTTCCTTACGCGGTCGGGTGATATATGGGACCCCTTGACAGTTCGCTTTGAATAAAACTCCTCCAGCAAGGCCCAACATTGGTTTTACCATTTGCCTCACCACCACCTACTTTCCCCTTAGGAGTTGCTCTCTCGAGGGTCATCTTTATTTTAGCCCCCCCCCCCGGGCTAGTGCTTGTCTAAGTGTTGGTCCGAACCAGAGCCACTTGCAGCGCCACCTCGGGGAAACTCAAGGTCTAGTTTTAGTTGTATGTAGTGTTCATCCGGTGTTGCCTAAGAACAAGATATGTGCAGCTCCTATCGGGATTGTCGGTGCATCGAGCGGTCTTGCTGGTCTTGTTTTACCATTGTCGAAATGTCTTGTAAACCGGGATTCCAAGTCTGATCGGGTCTTCCTGGGAGAAGGTATGTCCTTCGTTGATCGCGAGAGCTTATCATGGGCTAAGTTGGGACACCCCTGCAGGGTATAATGTTTCGAAAGCCGTGCCTGCGGTTATAGGCAGATGGGAATTTGTTAATGTCCGGTTGTAGATAACTTGACACCAGATCCGAATTAAAACGCATCAACCGTGTGTATAGCCGTGATGGTCTCTTTTCGGCGGAGTCCGGGAAGTGAACACGGTCTTTGGGTTATGTTTGACGTAAGTAGGAGTTCAGGATCACTTCTTGATCATTGCTAGCTTCACGACCGTTCCTTTTGCTCTCTTCTCGCTCTTATTTGCGTATGTTAGCCACCATATATGCTTAGTCGCTGCTGCAGCCTCACCACTTTACCCCTTTCCTTTCCCATTAAGCTTTGCTAGTCTTGATACCCATGGTAATGGGATTGCTGAGTCCTGGTGGATCACAGATTACTACAACAACAGTTGCAGGTACAGGTTATGCGATGATCATGACGCGAGAGCGATGCTTGCTTGCGTTGAGTTCTTCTTCTGCTTCTTCGATCAGGGGATAGGTTCCAGGTCGGCAGCCTGGCCTAGCAGGGTGGATGTCATTTGAGTTTCTGTTTGTGTTTCATCCGTAGTCGGATGATGGTCTTATGTATTGTGATGTTGTATTCGTGTGGCATTCTATGCCTCTTGTATGTATCCCCATCTATTATGTAATGTTGATGTAATGATATCCACCTTGCAAAAGCGTTTCAATATGCGGGTCTATCCTTGGCAGGACCTTCGAGTTCCTTTTGGATAGGGTCGCATATTGGGCGTGACAAGTTGGTATCAACGCCTCGACCAACCTTAGGAGCCCCCTTGATTGATCGTGTAGTTTGGCCGTTGTTGAGTCTAGAAGAAAAACTATTTTCTGAGTCTAGTTATATCGGAGAGTAGGACTTCTTTTTACTCCTCAGCCCCTTCGTCGCTCTGGTAAGGAATCTTGACGTAGGTGTTTTGAATTACTCCTCTTCCCCTTCAAATTTTTCTTTAGGTTCACACAGTTGGTTTTTTGATTATTGGTTCTCAGCTCTTTTCATCCGGTGCATTTCTCGTCAAGTCGACTCGAGCCTCTTCATCTTTGAGTTCAACCCTCAGTTGTTTTCTTTCCCACCCGCCCACCCCTTTTCATCTCGGAATTGGAGTCTTTGCTTTCTTTCCTCAATGATTTCAACCGGTGTTTTCTCTTCAAGATATTCGTCAATTTCCCCTTCCAAGATGATTTTTTTCCCGCCCTCCCACCCTTTTCTTCCCGGAGTCTGATTCTCTTTCGAGCATCTATCTCATTCGTGCGGAACCTCTTTAGCCTTTCGTAAATTATTTCAACCGGTGAATTCTCGTCTCGTTCGACATTCTTCATCTCTTTTCTTTTCCGGTGGATTTCAATTCAAGTTTTTTCGGGTTGATCACATTCTTTTCCTTGGTTAAAGTATTCTCCCTGCTCGTTCGCCTCTCGCCAGTTATCCTTCCGGAGTGTTCAAGACATCTCAGGAGATTCGACTGTGTTCGAACTAATGCGAGGTTGTCACCTCATTCAAATATTTCAATTGTTCCGGTGCATCATCTATCTGTTCAACATCCCTTTCCAACGGTTTTCTATTTTAGCGGGCCCTAACCCACAGGTCTTTTTCCAGGATCTTACCTGACTCTTCTAATTCTCCCGGAGTATCTCAGTAATCTTGGTGTTGTGTCTCGTCGTTAGTAGAAGACCGAAGAAGAGTTTTTCCTCTAAATCTTGCCTGTTCTCTCGAAGATTTGTGGTTCTAGCTTCATATCATCCTCTTGAATTATTTCAGTTTGTCAGATATTCTTTCTTACCTATCCAGAGTATTTCAGGAGTTGATTTCTGTTTTGCTTCACCGGAGGCCATCATTCCAGAAGAATTCTTCGTCCTCACATTTCAGCTACCGTTATCCAATTATCCCGGTGCTTCATTCAAGTGTTGTTTAATCAGCTCGTCATCTCTTCGTTCTTGTGCATCTAAATCCCCTCGAGCATATTTTTTCTTCTAATTCTTCCCGGTGATTCATCCTCTTTAGTCAGTCATTTTTGAATTTTTACGGTGGTTCATTCAGATTCTTTTTCCTTTGTTGTCGTATCAATCCATTCGTGTCTTTCCAATCCTACCGGTGCTTCATGAAGACCTTCTCAAGTTTGTGATATGTCACTTCTCAATCCTTTTCAAGAAGAATAAGTAGTATGCAAAATCCATTGCTCGTCATCAATTTATTTTGATGAAGGATAAGCATACAATAAATCTTATTCTTATTTCATCAGAGTGTTTAATCCCTTCCTTCGGAGTTTGTTCTGTTGAATAAATTCTAGGTTCAAGTGTTTTCATCTTTTCTTTTCCGGAGTTCAATTTCCTCAGCCATTTTGTCAGAACCTCCATCTAAATCATCGAGGCTCATCTTATTCTTTCTTCCTTCATTCTATCTCATCATCCTTTTGTCACCGGAGTTCTTCATGGTGGTTCTTCATGATTTAATTCATTCTTCAAATGTTCATCAAGATTCTTGTTCAAGGAGTTCTAGTATCTTCCTTCTTGCATCCCAAAGTGCAATTAATTCTCCATATTCTTTTGAAGTGGAGTTTTGCATTTCTTCGTTCTTCTAAGCTATCCAATCATTTTCGTTTGTGGTAGGTTATCACCTCATAATTTTGAGATGTTTTCCATAAGTCCACAACAAGCTTATTCTTTCGTTGTTGATTTTCTCAACAACTCCGTTCAACCCTTCCTTCTAAGCTCTTTTCATTCAATTCATTCAATTCTTCTGGGGACATTGTGTTGTTCCTCTCGTCAAGTATCATTCCATCTTCTCTAGTTCATGATTCGATCCTCTCCTTGTTTAGCCGGAGTGCTGCCTAAATCCTTTCAGTCTTATTCGTTTCTTATCTCGTTCTAACCGGAGTGGTTTCTTAGTCTATCTGATTCCGTGAGCTTTCGATTCTCGTCATTCTCGTCGTTCCTCTCTTTTTCTTGAGTGCTCTCGATTCTTTGCTTCTTATCTCGAGTTTTTGCTTCACCTCATCCCTTTTTCCCTTCCGTCTAGGTTCTAAGATCTCGGGACGAGATCTCTTGTTAGTGGAGGAGTGTTGTAACGCCCCGGATTCAATGTGCTAGGTGTCTTCCAGTTATGCGCCAGCGTTGCCATGTCATTTGCTTGCGTGTTGTATTTTGCCATGTCATCATTCGCATTGTGTCATCATGTGCATTGCATTGCATCGCATACGTGTTTGTCTCATGCATCCGAGCCTTTTCCCCGCTGTCCGTTTTGCAATCCGGCACTCCTATGCCCTCCGGCGTTCCCCTTTTTTCTCTCGTTGTGAGCGGGTGTTAAACTTTCTCGGAATGGACCGATTCTTGCCAAGCAGCCTTGGTATAGCACCGGTAGACCGCCTGTAAGTTTCGTGCAATTTGGAGGTCGTTTGGCACTCCAACTGTTAACCGCGTAGCCCGAAACCCCCCTTTCTCTTTGCATCCCAAAACCCTTCCAAACTGGCCCAAAACCCAGCAAACTCCCCTCCATGCTCTCGGTCGTTCGATCGCGATCGCGTGGCCGAAAACGGCTCCTCATTTGGAGTCTCCTAGCTCCCTCTACCTATAAATATGTGATCCCCTCCGATTTTTCGCGCAGTCCAACAATAGCCCCGCTCCCCCTCCGCCGCCGGACACGTCCGGATCGGACCGGACATGTCCGCCGCCCGCAGCCACCTCACTCCGGCCACTCCCAAGCCGCCACGTCCCCGCGCCGCCGCTCCCAGCCTATCACGTTGCGCCACGTGGCCCGGCCACCGCGCCCCACAGCCAGCCCGCGCGAGCCCATCACGGGCCCGCCGAGCCCATCCGGCGCCGCCCCGCATCGTCGCCCGACCCTGGCGCTCGCCTCCTCCCCGAGCAACCAGCGCCCCGCCGCCTCTCCGCCCGCCGGCGACCAAGGCCGCCGGGGCAAACCCGCCGCCGGTCACCTCGACCCACGCCAGCGCCACCGCGTGCATGGAGCTCCGCCCCGTTGTCGCCCGACCCTGCCGCCGCCGAGAACGGATCCGGCCACTCCAGATCTACCCGGATCCGGCCGGTCCCCGCCCGTCTTCTCTGCTCGCCGCCGGGAAACCGCCGCCGCCGCTGCCTGCCTCCCCGATCCAGTCGGGACCGAGGAGGACGACGTCCATCTCCTCCAGCGCGTGGGCCACCACGGGCCCTGCTCCGTTCCAGATCCACCGGCCCGATCTGCCTCCTCCCTCTGCGTCCTGGACCGAGCCCACTTGGTGAGCTCCACCTTCTCGCGCCCTGAGCGTCTCATAGCATCTTGCGCTCATCTCTGTTTTTTTCCTGAAAACGCCTAAGTCCGTGACATTTTCATGCCATGTTCATCGCATCTATCTCTGCATCCGTTGCTCCGTTTTGTGCGTGTAATATGTCAAATTGTTCGCCTCAACGAGTACTTCATTTAATTCCATTGCATCATGTTCATCTGAGGTCATCTTGATGCCTGAATCATCGTTGCAAGAGTGCTTCATGATGTTGTCTGCTGTCTGTTATCAGAACGTGCTCATTTGTCATTTTTGCCATGATTTATGTGTGCATCCTATGAGGTTGATTTCTACATGTGTTTTTAAATATGCCATGTCTTCTTTACAGAGGTGCTTACCATGTATTTTTGTGATCAATGTGGTGACTAGCACAAGCATGCAAACTAGGCTTCGTGATATTGATGTTTTTTGTCCCTGTTCTGCTGTTATTTTGATGCCATGTAAACTTGATGCTACAGAGAGATCCATGCATATTTTGAGATGCTTCACTAAGGGTGTTTTGAACATATGGTTATTGTATATCCATACCTGCCCTTGGTTGAAATTATGGATTAGTATAGCATGTCATTTTCATGCTCACTTTCGCTCCAAAATGTTTCCTGGCAGATTGTTTACATGTTATTCAATTTTGCCAAGGTTGTTGTAGTTGATCCTTGCATGCTATGAACTTGTTCTTGCCTTGGTTTGTTTCTCAAACATGTCTTCTTGCTGATGCTATGCTTATCTTGTCATGCAATGACTTGTGGTGAGTGAATCAAGCTTGTTAAGTAGTGTACTCATTGTTGCTGTTTTGCTAGGCTGAATCTGTTATTTCGTGATGCTATGTAAACCGGCTGCTACAAATCATTCTATGCATAATCTGGAGATGTTCACTAAATATGCTTTGATCTACATGTTATGCTCTATCCATCAATGCCCCTGGTTGCATTTATAGCCTGCTGTAGCTTGCTGTTTCCTTGCTCCAAAGTTGCTTCATAATGTTGTTGTCAGCCTGTTAACATTAAGCTCAGTTGTTACCATGATTGTTGCTAGTGTTCCATGCACACTATGGACTTGCTCTTGCCATTCTTAGCTTCTCAAACATGTCTTCTTACTGTTGGTTGCCTTGCCATGCCATGTTTTGAACTCTAGTGAGTTGTAGAAGCTCATCTACATGCCTTCATAATTCTATTTCTGCCATGTATGAATCTGTAATATAACTTGCCATGTTTACATGGGTGCCATCATATTTTCTGATCCTTTTTGGCTCATGGTCAGTAAGGGACTCTTGTTCTATGCAATTAGTAAGTTCATGCCATTCCTTTTTTTGCCATGATAAGTTCCTGTAACATGTTGTTTGATAGCTCTAAACATTGCAACCTGATGTTATTTTCTGCAAAGTCTGAATTGTTATTATTTGCAATATTGCCATGTGTGTTTGAGCATGTTTTAGTGATTTTTGGAGATAACTCAGTGTTCATGTTTTATTATGCTTTACCTTTACATCATGCCCATGCCTTTATTTATTATGTTGGGGTGCTGTAGCATGTTGTTTTGATGCTTGCAATATGCCTAGTTGCTGTTTTGGACAGATTGTTGCTATAACTTGTTTCATGTGTGTGTGTTCAACCCTTGCTCCGTTTTGAGTGTGCTCTATATGAAACTTGCGTAGAATTGCATGCAGTTTCATATTATCATGTTGCATCCTTGTTTTGAGGTGTTTGATAGATGTTTGGGTGCATTTTGCATCAATGCTATGTTTAACTTGTTTTGCTCATATCTTCTAGGTCGTAGCTCCGAACTAAATGAACTTTATATGTAACTTGACTAGAATCTCGTGTATATCATCTTGGTGAATCTTAACTTGATGCTTAACAACTTGAACATAAGGTTTATTCAGATCTGGACCAACTTCGAAATTGCATATTAGGACTTACCGGAATTGTTATATGTTGTTCCCGGCCTCATTTAAACTTGCCTTGATGTGTTGCTCTTGTTTGCGTCATCTCTTGCCATGAGTAGCTCCATATAGCTTTGTCATGCATCATGCTTGTTGTGCATCATGCCTTGTTCATGTGCGGTGTGTTTACCATGTTGTGTGCTTCTTCTCGATAGTTCATGTTTTGTTGCGATCGTGAGGATTCGTTCGTCTACGCTTGGTTCGTCTTCGCGGCTTCATCTTCTTCATGGACTCGTTCTTCTTCCTTGCGGGATTTCAGGCAAGATGACTGCTACCCTGGATCTCACTACTATCATTGCTATGCTAGTTTCTTCGTTCTATTGCTATGCTGCGCTTCCTATCACCTGTTTATCAAGCCTCCCCAAATTTCCATGAACCTCTAACCTTTGACACCTTTCCTATGCAAACCGTTGCTTGGCTATCTTACCGCTTTGCTCAGCCCTCTTATAGCGTTGTTAGTTGGAGGTGAAGTTGAAGATTGCTCCATGGTGGACAGGATTTTGTTGGGATATCACAATATCTCTTATATTATTAATGCATCTATATACTTGGTAAAGGGTGGAAGACTCGGCCTTATGCCTGGTGTTTTGTTCCACTCTTGCCGCCCTTGTTTCCGTCATACCGGTGTTATGTTCCCAGATTTTGCGTTCCTTACGCGGTCGGGTGATTTATGGGACCCCCTTGACAGTTTGCTTTGAATAAAACTCCTCCAGCAAGGCCCAACATTGGTTTTACCATTTGCCTCACCACCACCTACTTTTCCCTTGGGAGTCGCTCTCTCGAGGGTCATCTTTATTTTAGCCTCCCCGGGCCAGTGCTTGTCTAAGTGTTGGTCCGAACCAGAGCCACTTGCAACGCCACCTCGGGGAAACTCGAGGTCTGGTTTTAGTTGTACGTAGTGTTCATCCGGTGTTGCCCTAAGAACAAGATATGTGCAGCTCCTATCGGGAATGTCGGTGCATCGGGTGGTCTTGCTGGTCTTGTTTTACCATTGTCGAAATGTCTTGTAAACCGGGATTCCGAGTCTGATCGGGTCTTCCTGGGAGAAGGTATACCCTTCGTTAATCGTGAGAGCTTATCATGGGCTAATTTGGGACACCCCTGCAGGGTATAATCTTTCGAAAGCCGTGCCTACGGTGATAGGCAGATGGGAATTGGTTAATGTCCGGTTGTAGATAACTTGACACCAGATCCGAATTAAAACGCATCAACCATGTGTGTAGCCGTGATGGTCTCTTTTCGGTGGAGTCCGGGAAGTGAACATGGTCTTTGGGTTATGTTTGACGTAAGTAGGAGTTCAGGATCACTTCTTGATCATTGCTAGCTTCACGACCGTTCCTTTTGCTCTCTTCTCGCTCTTATTTGCGTATGTTAGCCACCATATATGCTTAGTCGCTGCTGCAGCCTCACCACTTTACCCCTTTCCTTTCCCATTAAGCTTTGCTAGTCTTGATACCCATGGTAATGGGATTGCTGAGTCCTCGTGGCTCACAGATTACTACAACAACAGTTGCAGGTACAGGTTATGCGATGATCATGCCGCGAGAGCGATGCTTGCTTGCGTTGAGTTCTTCTTCTGTTTCTTCGATCAGGGGATAGGTTCCAGGTCGGCAGCCTGGGCTAGCAGGGTGGATGTCGTTTGAGTTCCTGTTTGTGTTTCATCCGTAGTCGGATGATGCTCTTATGTATTGTGATGTTGTATTTGTGTGGCATTCTATGCCACTTGTATGTATCCCCATCTATTATGTAATGTTGATGTAATGATATCCACCTTGCAAAAGCGTTTCAATATGCGGGTCTATCCTTGGTGGGACCTTCGAGTTCCTTTTGGATAGGGTCGCATATTGGGCGTGACAGACAGCACCAATAATAAAACATGCAACTCAAATCAATCATAGCAATTCCTCAATCACCGACAGGACAACGAAAATCTACTCAGACATCATAGAATGGCAACACATCATTGGAAAATAATATGAAGCATAAATCACCATGTTCAAGGAGGGTGGACCGCTGGGTATAGAGGGGGGAAAGTGTTGGAGATGTTGGTGAAGATGACGGCGGTGTTGGTGAAGATCGTGGTGATGATGATGGCCCCCGGCAGCGCTCCGGCGCCATCAGAAGCAAGGGGGAGAGAGGCCCCCTTCTTCTTCTTCTTCCTTGACCTCCTCCCTAGATGGGAGAAGGGTTTCCCCTCTGGTCCTTGGCTCCCATGGCTTGGGAGGGGTGAGAGCCCCTCTGAGATTGGATCTATCTCCCTGTTTCTCCGTTCTCTGATTCTGCCCCTTCACCGTTTCCTTTATATCTGGATATCTGTAACTCCGATTGGGGTGAATCTTTTGCGCAGATTTTTGTCGTAAAATTAGCTTTCTTGCGACAAAAGAAGGGCATCAACCGCCTTACGGGTAGCCCACGAGAGTCCAGGGCGCGCCCAGGGGTAGGGGGCGCGCCCCCTGTCTCGTGGCCACCTTGGACACTGTTTCACGTTGATTCTTCCTCTGGAAAATCTCAAATATTCCAAAATAATTCTCCGTCCGTTTTTATCCCGTTTGGATTCCATTTGATATTGGTTTTCTGCGAAACATAAAACATGCAACAAATAGGAACTGACACTGGGCACTGGATCAATATGTTAGTCCCAAAAAATAGTAAAAAAAGTTGCCAAAAGTATATAAAAGTTGAATAATATTGGCATGGAACAATAAAAAATTATAGATACGACGGAAACGTATCAGCATCCCCAAGCTTAATTCCTGCTCGTCCTCGAGTAGGTAAATGATAAAAAAGATAATTGTTGATGTGGAATGCTACCTAGCATAATCTTGATCATATGTCTAATCATGGCATGAATATTAAGACACGAGTGATTCAAAGCAATAGTCTATCTGTCGGGGGTTGGGTGCGACATATGCCAAAGGATGGCTTATCATGGTGGGGGCGAGTAGAACGTCGCCGGTGCCTGGAAACGGGATGAGGCGAAAACATGCACGCCCGCGGATCTTACCCAGCTTCAGGGCTCTCCGAGGAGATAACACCCCTACTGCTGCTCTGCGGGGTCTCCGCATGATCACTATGGCAAAGTGAATACAAGGTTGCTCCTAGAGCTGTTTCCTGGAGGTAGGAGAGGGCAAGGCTAGCTCCCTCCTTCCTATATGGTCGGGTCTAATGCTAAAGAAGCTATCCCCCTTGCATGGGTGCCCCGGGGGGCTTGTATAGGCCTGCCCCCCAGGGATACAATGGTAATCCGGCTGGGCGCGGGTCGCAGTCGTCTGTCTCTCAGGCCGCCGTCTTCTCCGCCGACTGCTGGGGCCCGCCGACTGGTGGGCCCCGCCGACATGCCTGGTACTGTAGCCGTGCTTCTAATGACGCTGGCTTGGTCATGCGGTCGTGGCAACAGTGCCGCCGCCTGGCAGACGATCACTGTCGCTATTCCCCGTCTTGTCTGGTTAATGGCATGCGGGGCCCATGGGAGAGGCCGGCCGACTCCAGGGGCCGACTTCCACGGGTCCGTCTTTGTGGCGCCCTCACCGCCTTACGTACCCCCGCTGACGGACGGGTCCTGCCGTCTCTGGGCCGTACAGGTAGCCTGTCATGGGCATAGTGCGCCGCCCATGGGGGCTGAGGTTAGGGCAGGCATGGCAACAGTGTCGCGCCATGATGGAGATCTCCAGCAATACGGTGCACTGTAGCCATGCCAGCCCTTCGTAAGCGGGGCAGGGACGGCCATGCAGCAACCGTACCCCGCCCCGTCCATCGTGGCGAAGGCAGGAGGTGGTTGGAGTCGTGGGCCGACTCCCCGGAGCCGGCTTCTCTCGAAGCCGTCAGTTAAGAGTCGGCATATCTCGAAGTCGTCCCTGGGGTTCGGCCGCGAGGGGCAGTCGGTGGCCTTGCCGCCGACTTCCCGAAGGCGGCTCTTTATCGTGGGATCTTCAGGGGCACAGTTCGTCCCGATTTCTTGAAAGGTTCAGGGCCTTGGGTTAGCCTACCCGTGGCCCATTACTCCGACAGTAGTCCCCGAAGCTGGTGAGGCGCCGAGGGAGACATATCAAGAAGCCTCAACAGTTTCATCTTTCTAGGGGTGGAATCTTGATCTAACCCGCCGTCTTCCTCTAGGCCGACAAGCGGGAGTCGGACTTGTAGAAGGCCGTCTTGCCCCCTTAAAGAGTTTGGAGGTTGCAGCGGAATCGAGGCAGCGTGCCTGATAAGCTTCCGGGCAGCCGCCCGTTGCGGATCCGTCGCGTGGTGCCACGTGGCAGGGTCAGTCTGCCCACCCACGCGCGCGACGAGACATGACCTCAGGCGGGGCCCGCCACTACCGCGCCTTGGCATACGAACGGATTTGTTGCAGCTGTGCGGACGGTTGGGTTCCCATGTTGTAACTGCACGCAGTTACTTCGTGTGGTAAATCATGGGGGGCGTGGGGTCCTGGGCACAGTTAATCCCACGCCCGCCCCATCGGCTTCTCAGCCCACGAGCCTATAAGTAGGCAGGAGGAAGGGGGCGGCGAAGCACGCGCGCCCATCTCCCCTACCTCTCTCGCTTCCTCTTGCTTCTCCTTGCTTCTCCTCGCCGCTGGCGCGCCGGACCACGCCTCGCCCGCAGCAATGATCTCTTCCTCCGCCGCCGCACCCCCCGCCTTGCACTCCAGCGTATGGGACGGCTCCGAGGTGGACGACGACCACATCGAGTTTCTTTGCCAGACGCGTCGCCTCCCCGGCGAGGACCTAGTGCGGGCCCGCATCGCACCGGAGAGGGAAATATCGCCGGCGCCGGAGGAGGGAGAGCGGGTCGTATTACGCTCGCACCTCATGCGCGGCCTGGGGCTGCCGGCGAGCGGTTTCTTCCGCTCCTTCTTGGAGTTTGACAGGCTCCAGCCGCACCACCTTACCCCGAACACGGTGGTGCTGCTGGCTGCCTTCGCCACCTTGCGCGAAGTCGTCCTCGGTGTTCTCCCCACCATCGAGCTGTAGGGGGAATTCTTCCAGTCCAAGCTCGGCACGCACGTCCCCGGCGTTCCGGCCCAGTGTGGTGCCTTCATCGTGATGCGGAGATTGGTGGCCGACAACCCATTTCCCACCATTCCGCTGATCAAGTCGGTGAAGATGTGGCAGCGGTCATTTTTTTACGTGAAAAATGTCGCCCCAGACGGCGACTGGGTCAATCTACCGCCTTACGAAGCCGGCGCTCCGGCTGGGAGGCTCCCCAGCTGGTCCCACTGAGTCAAGACGCTGACTCTCGCTGGAGCCGCTGCCGTTGCGCGACTCCGAGTGCTGATGCAGTCAGAGGGTCTGACTGGGGCCGACCTGCTGGCCGCCTTCGTGGCGCGCCGAGTCCTCCCGCTCCAAGGCCGACCTCATCCGATCTGTCAGATGAGCGGCCACCGAGACCCGAGTCGGATGTGCTCCAAGGACATGCCCCACATGGAGGTGGCGGACACGGTGAATTACATCGCGAACTGCAGTCTTACGGCGGATTGGCGGTTCGGCAAGGAGCCGTACTCGCGCGCCAACCCCCCACTTGCTGTAAGTCGTCTCTCTTTTTCTTCTATCTTCTTTTGCAACCGAATCCGACTTCTGATCTTTTTGGTTTTTTCTCGAGTCAGAACCCCCTCACGCAGCCTTCGGCCGGCACCACAGGCCCGGCCCCTTAGTTCGTCTCCGACCGGGCGAAGAGCGACGTCGACGACCCTGACTTAGGGGCGGCGGCGATGGAGGCCGACGCCGAAGGAGGAGGAGGAGGAGGGGGAGGAGGCTTCAGGCCCTCGGGCACCTTTGCCGACTGGCCTGATGACGACACCAAGGGGGAAGTCGTCCCGCGCCGCCAACCAAGGGTCGGCCAGCCGGGTGCAAGCTGCTCCGCCGGCTTGGATGGTCAAGGTGGCGCGAAGAGGCGCCGCGCTGGGCCGAGCTTGCTCGGCGGCAGGTCGAAGAAGTTCAAGGTGGCGGCCGCCGCGACCAAGCGGGAAGAGGCGATCGCGAAGGCCAACCGCTTCCGTAAGGAAGTGAAAAAGCCGCCACTGGTTTCCGCGTAAGTGCCTCCACCTTTGTCTTGTTTTCCACTAGTGAATTCGTCCAAATCTTTTACATGCCTTCCTCGCTCCAGGGCTCCCCTTACTTTTGAGAGGGTCGCCGCCGCCTCCGTCATGGGGTCGGCAGAGACGTCCGCCACTACTCGGTGGATTGACCCCGACGCCGACCTCCGGGAGGCGACGGAGCGGAACGCACGAGAGAAGCGCGACGAGGATGAAGCCGCCCGCCTGGAGAAGGCGGAGGCCGAGAAGGCGGACCCGCTGGTGCCGCCGACTCAGGACGAGTCCGAGGCGAGGCTGCTCCTTCAAGTCGCCTCGCCAGCACGCCGTCGCCTCGCCACCACGCCCGTTGGAGACCGGTGCCGCCAGCTCAGCCATCCCAGATGCTAAGGCAACGAGTGCCGCGCCCGTTGGGTGGGTGCGAGGAGGCGGCGCAGGCCCGTTGAACCAGGCGCTTATGGATGTTCAGGCGAAACTGTGAGCCGAGGGCGACGCCATCCAGAGCTGCAGTAAGGCGCATCTGGCGTCGCAAGCAGCCATCTGGTATGCTTTATTTTGACTTTGTTTTTCCTTGTTCTTCTTTGTGGGGGCGCGCCAACGCACCCACTGGGTGTAGTCCCCGAGTTTCGGGCCGGCTGCTGAGCAGGCGGCCCGGAACTTCATCTAGTGAGTTCCAAATATTTACCTTTGTCTAAAGTTCTTATTTCAGGAGTATCACAACCTTCGCGCCACTGCCTTCAACTGCAATGTCAAGGAGCTGGGCAGGCAGACTGCTGACTTGTCGGAGAGCCGGAGTGAGTCCTCCTTCTTCTTCGCGGGGGTGCACTGGCGCACCCGCGGGCTGTAGTCCCAAAGATTCGGGCCGACTGCTGAGCAGTCGGGCTGGATCTTCCCGACGGCCTTCTTTGTTGACGACTTGACGTCTTTTCCTTTTCATTCTTCAGAGGCCAACGCCACTCTTCAGCAGCAGCTGGGCGAAGCCAACACCGCCTTGCGCGTCAAGGCAGAGGAGTGCAGCAAGCTTGCCGCGGAGCGCGACCTGCTGGCTGCGCAGCTGGCTGTGCAGAGGGAGCTGCTCAAGAGGGTGCAGGACGAGCCCGAGAAGAGAGAGAGACTGCTCTCCTGGCCAAGTTCGAAAGGGAGCGCTCTTCCTGGACAAACAAGGAGGCACATCTGACCTCCGGGTTCCATGAATTGAGTACATCGTTGACGATGAGTTTCTTTTCTTCCTTTCTTTCTTTGAGCCTCCGACTATGGGTCGAGCTGACTCCTGATTTTTTGACTTGCTTCTTTCCTGTCTTGGCAGACTTCTTCCCTGGCTACTCGCAGGCGGTCACACAGGCCATCGAGGCTGATCGCGAGGTGCGGAGGGCAAATGGTGAGGAGATCGCCGCCAACGCCCCCCAGACCCTCGATGAGCAACTTCTGAGCATCGAGGCCCGTCTTCGGCCGGCCCATCGGATGATGCGCCGGCTTTAACGTGCCGGCGCCCAGGCGGTTGCTGCCCTGTGGCCAAACATGCCGGTTCTACGCACTCCCAGTCGGACTGCCGACTGGCTCGAGGTCGCGGCTGGTCATCTTGAGGCTTGGAAGGATTCCTCGGCCCGGGAAGGAGCACGCCGGGCCTTGGAATTCGTCAAGGCGTGGTATCCAGGGCTGGACCTAGACCGGCTGGCCGCATTCCGGTCAGAGGCCCAAGTGGAGCTACTAGCTGTGGAAGACGCCCTCGTCGCGCGTGCAGCGGCGATCGCCGACTACGCAGACACTAGCGTCCTCGTCCTTGATCGGGCTAAAGACGGCAGGGAGGCGCCGCCGGAGTGGTTCGGGATGAACCCAGATTATGACGAGGACTCGACGGAGGTGATCGATTCCAGCGCCGAGGAGGAAGGCGAATCGGAGGACGGAGGTGAGACGGAGGCGCCAGAAGACGGAGCGGGCGACCAGCCTCCGCTCGACCGCGCCTCTAGCAACGAGCCACGCCCAACCGAGTCGGCTGCCGCCGAAGACGCTCAAGCCGAGACTGTTCAGCCGGCCGTCCGGCGCCTGACACCGCCGTCTCTTCCGACCCTCCGAACCCGTCCGCCGCTTCCTAGGCTGCCGTCTTGCCCTCATTTTATCTGCTTTAGTAGTCTTTGAAAAACTTGTTAATTCGAACAATTCCACCCGCGGGGTGTATTTTGAACTTCTGCTGGAAGATTCGGCCAAGGGCCTATGCTATGTAAATATTTATCTGAGTTCTATCTTTCCTTGCTCATTGCTCCTTTGGATTTTTCCTTTGCCGCCTTCCTTAGCCGCTGCCTTGCCAGTCGGACAACCGTTCTGCGGCTGCCACTGGATCAAATGCTTGGCTACTTTGGGAAGGCAAGTACTTGGCCATTTTTAGAGTCTTCTTAACAAGTTGGATAGAAAGCAGCAGGCCAACTACTAAAGAGTCGGCTTTGCTAAGAGAGGCAGGAAGCCGGCTTAAGCTATGTTTATGCTTTGAGTCGTTAGCCATTTTTCATGCGGACGCCCATTCTTCTTACTCATGTCCACCAAACAGTCGCTCTGCAAGCTGCGGCTTCTGACAGGAGACGGCTTAGGCGCCACGCACTACTTGTCCAACTGCAGGATGCGTTTCATAGCGCAAGGCGGCGAGTCCCCGGGCCGACTAGTCGAGCCCGGTGCCAAGCGGCATAACAAAGAGTAGTATACTCGAAGGCATAGTTCTTATCATATAGATAACAAAAAAGGGCAGTCCCCGAGCTCGTCTCGGGGGGCCCAAAGTCTTGGTACTTTAATACAAGGGGTAGCGTGATACATACTGCATCAACTGTAAAATCTTCGGAGAAGATTTGCATTCCACGGGCATTCTGTCTCTTTGCCGGAGTCGTCCCTCTTGCGTGCTCGGGGCTTCTGAGCGTCGATCAGGTAGTAGGAGTCGTTTCCCAACACTTTGCTGATAATGAAGTGGCCTTCCCAAGGTGCCGACAGCTTGTGCTGGCCGGCTGTTCGCTGGATTAGCCGGAGCACAAGGTCGCCCTCTTGGAAAGATCTCGGCCTGACCTTCCTGTTGTAGTATCGGTGCAGACTCTGCTGGTAGATGCTGGACCAGCCGAGTGCCAACAGCCGGCCCTCTTCTAGCAGATCGACACCGTCTTGACGTGCTTCTTCTGCTTCTTCCTCGGTGTACATGGTGACTCGCGGGGAGTCGAACTCTATGTCCGTCGGGATGACGGCTTCAGCACCGTAGACGAGGAAGAAAGGTGTGAAGCCGGTTGACTTGTTTGGAGTCGTGCGCAGACTCTAGAGGACGGCTGGCAACTCATCAAGCCAACAGCCGGCCGAACGCTCCAGTGGTTCGACCAGTCGAGGCTTAATTCCAGACAAGATGAGGCCGTTTGCTCGCTCTACCTGGCCGTTTGACTGCGGATGGGTAACAGACGCTAAGTCCAGTCGGCTGCCCTGAGTCACGCAGAAACGGGCCAAGGCACCTTTGGCAAAATTTGTGCCATTGTCGGTGATGATGCTGTGCGGTATGTCGTACCGGGTCGTGATGTCAGCGATGAAAGTCACTGCAGTTGGACCATTCAACTTCTTGATGGGCTTTACTTCTATCCACTTGGTGAACTTGTCCACCACGACAAGTAACTGAGTTAGTCCGCCTCGTGCTATTTTGAATGGTCCCACCATGTCCAGGCCCCAAACCGCAAAGGGCTAGGCGATGGGGATAATATTGAGTGCGGAAGCCGGCTGATGTGGCTTGGAGCGGAACATCTGGCACCCTTTGCAGTTTTGGACTAATTCTTTGGCCTCTTCTAGTGCAGTTGGCCAGAAGAAACCGTGTCGAAAGTCTTTGGCGATGAGTGCTCTTGAAGCCGCATGGTGGCCGCACTCGCCTTCATGGATGTCTCTGAGAATTGCTTGGCCTTGCTCTGGCTCGACGCAACGCTGGTAGACACCAGTGACGCTGCGCCTGACCAACTCTCTGTTGACTATGGTGTAGGATGCCGCTCGGCGTTGTACTTGCCGAGCCAAGATTTCATCAATTGGCAGTTCTTTGCTCACCGGGAACTTGAGGATGGGCTGGGCCCATGATGGTGCTGCTATTTCTTCAACTGCCAGTACTGCGACTTGGATGAGGGTGGCTGGGCTGGGAGGCGGCGGGTTGGAGTCCGCGGCCGCTTGCTGGATTGACGAAGTCCCCGGGCCGACTGGTGCAGTCCCCGGGCCGAGTTCTGGAGTCTTCGGACTGGTCGCCGCAGTCCTCGGGCCGGGTTCTGAAGTCCCCGGGCCGGGTTCGACTACGGCGTGCTTGGAGCTGTCTATAAGAATTTTCGTGCCGTCTGCTGGGGCTCTTGAGTCGGATCCAACTTCCTCGGGGGGAGCCGGCACAAAGATGGAGTCTGATTCCGGTGAAGGCTTGATAGACGGCTTGAGGAGGCGCCGAAGGGCGACGCCAGATGGTATTGCTTGGTGGGTGGAGCCTATTCGTGCCAGGGCGTCTGCTTGGTCGTTGTCATTTCTTGGCACGTGGAGGAACTTGCACCCCTTGAAATATCCACTGAGTTGCTGCACAAGGAAGTGATAGCTCGCCATGTTTGCATCCTTGGCGTCCCAATCACCAGATGACTACTGGACCACTAAGTCGGAGTCGCCATAACACAGGATCCGGCGAATGCCAAGTTCTTTGGCAAGCCGGAGCCCGTAAATGAGCGCCTCGTACTCAACAACGTTATTGTAGGCGGCGAAATGGATCTGCAGCGCATATCTAAGCTTGTCGCCTTTGGGGGAAGTGAGGACGACACCGGCTCCCAAGCCGGTGCGCATCTTGGAGCCGTCAAAATGCATCCGCCAATGGGTGGAGTCGGGTGCTGGTGGCAGGTACTGGGTCTCGGCCTAGTCAACGAGAAAATCGGCCAGTGCTTGCGACTTGATGGTGGTGCGGGGCTGGTAGTAGATAGTGTAGGGAGCCAGCTCGATGGCCCATTTGGCCACTCGGCCAGAAGCATCTCGGCTTTCGATGATCTCGGCCAGTGGGGCCATGCAAACCATAGTGATTGGATGGTCCTGGAAGTAAGGCTTCAATTTGTTGGCAGCAAAGTGCACGCCATAGCACATCTTCTGGTAGTGGGGGTAGTTCTGCTTGGAGGCCGGCAGTACTTCGCTCAGGTAATATACCGGTCTCTGGACAGGTAGCGCCTTGCCTTCCTCCTTGCGCTCAACCACAATAACTGTGCTAACTGCCCGGCTGGTGGCGGCAATGTATAGGAGCATGGGCTCTTTAGGAGTCGGAGCCGCCAGCACAGGAGTAGTAGTCAGCATTTTCTTCAACTAGAGAAAAGCTTCGTCCGCCTTGGGGTTCCACTCGAAAAAGGTCGTCTTCTTCACGAGCTGGTATAAAGGGAGAGCCTTCTCGCCCAGCCGACTGATGAAACGGCTGATGGACGCCAAGCAGCCGGTGAACTTTTGCACATCTAGCCGTCGGCTGGGTACATCCATCATCTCGATGGCCTTGATCTTTACAGGGTTGCACTCTATGCCGCGTTCAGAGACCAGGAAGCCAAGGAGTTGGCCGGCTGGTACTCCGAAGACGCATTTCTCAGGGTTGAGCTTGATCTGGAATCGGCGCAGGTTCTCGAAGGTTTCCTTGAGGTCTTCAAGCAATGTTCCATGCTTTTCCATCTTCACCACCACATCGTCCACGTAGATGTGGGCGTTTCTGCCAAGTTGCTTGAGGAGGCACTTCTGCATGCAACGCTGAAAGGTGGTGCCGACATTCCTCAAGCCGAACGTCATGGTCAGGTAGCAGAAGGCTCCAAATGGCGTGATGAAGGCGGTCTTCAGTCTGTCAGCCGGGTTCAGCTTGATCTGGTGATATCCCGAATATGCATTTAGGAAGCTCAACAGCTCGCATCCAGCTGTGGTGTCTATCACCTGATCAACTCTCGGCAGAGCGAATGGGTTCTTGGGGCAGGCTTTATTGAGGCTTGTGTAGTCAATACACATCCGCCACTGCTTGTTCTTCTTCAGCACCAGGACCGGGTTTGCTAACCACTCTGGCGAAAATACTTCCATAATGAAACCGGCTGCCAGGAACCGGGCTATCTCTTCTCCAACAACTCTTCTCTTCTCTTTTGACAGGGGGCGCAAGGGCTGCCTGACGGGCTTCACATCAGACCGGACATGTAACTTGTGCTCGGCGAATTCCGTCGGTACACCTGGCATGTCTTTAGGGGACCATGCGAGGATGTCTCGATTCTCACGGAGGAAACTGACGAGCTCACCTTCCTATTTGCTGTCAAGGTTTGCACCTATGACATCGTACCTCTCTGGGTGCTCCGGGTGCAAGGGTATCTTCTTTGTTTCCTTGGCCGGCTTGAACGAACCTTCAGCTTCCGACTCCTTGGTGTCGGGCGACATCTCGGGCTGCTTGCCGGCCATCGCCACAACCCGATCGAGAAGCCGCTTCTCAGCCGCGATCACCAAGGACTCGGCCAGCCGACTGCTTTCGGCCGCGCAAGTGGACGACTTTTTGTAGTCGCCGGCTACGGTTAGAATCCCCTTGGAACTCGGCATCTCCACTTGAGGTAGGCGTAGTGGGGGACCGCCATGAACTTCGGCAAAGCAGGTCGGCCAAGCAATGCATGATACGGGCTTTTGAGGTCCACCACTTCAAACCAAACTGGCTCTCGGCAGAAATGATCTTTGTCCCCAAAGAGGACGTCTATCAGGATCTTGCCGATTGGCGAGCAGGAAAGGCCAGGAACAATGTCGTGGAACACAGTCCGGCTGCTCTGAAGCTGTCTTTGCTTGATTCCTAACTTCTCCATGGTATCCTTGTACAGGATGTTGATACTGCTGCCTCCGTCTATCAGCACTCGCGAGAAACGAGCGGCCCGCCTATCTGTGGCGAATGTGGCACCTAAGACCAGGGCGTAGAAGCCCGGATTCGGCATCACCTCTGGGTGATCAGCTCTGCTCCAACTGATGGGCCTCTCGGACCAGTGCATGAACTCTGGAGTGCTTGACGCGACTGCGTTCACCTCTTGCTGCTGCAGCCGCCTGCTGCGTCGATCGTCAGCCACACTGGTGAACACCACATAGGCTCCGTGCTCTTCTGGGTACTCGTCTTGTACTGCGCCGACTAGCCTGACAGCCGGCTGCTGGTGCGGCGGTGGAGGCGGCGGCCCAGCAGGCGGGGGAGGCAGGAGGCCGTCTCCCTTGGCGATTCTGGTGAGCCAGTGGCATTTCCGGGTGGTGTGGTTCGACGGCTTCGCGCCGCTGTGGAACTTGCAGGGGCCATCTAGGGTCTGCTCGTAGGAGAAGGCCGGCAACCAGTTGGACTTGCCGCCTCTATGTCTCTTGGTCGGAGGCTGCTCCTCCGGCTGTTGGTCTTCGACTGTCGCAACTTGCCGGCTGCTGGTAGCCGGCTGTGGGGCTTTGCGCGTGTGGTCATTCTGCTGTTGTCGCCGACTGGCGTCCCCAGCCGGAATTCTGGGACCCCAGGGGCGACTTTGCCAGTCAGGCTAACTTGAATCTCCGCCTTCATGGAGGAGTCGGCCGTGGCGTATTTGTCTGGTATGATCAGCAGCTGGTCGAGTGTCTCCAGCTCGTCGCAGAGGAGCTTGTTTTGAGGAGGGTGCCTTCTCTGCACCCGGTAGTGAAGTACTCGATAGCCTGCACCTCGTGCACACCCTCGTAGGAGTTCCGAAGCTCGGTCCAGCGCATGAGGTAGTCGCGAGTTGACTCGTCGGGGCCTTGCACGCATAAGGAAAGTTGGCGAGGCTTGGGAGGCCACTTGTACGTGCTCGTGAAGTTGCGGACGAAGGCTTCGGTGAAGTCGACCCAGCTGTTGATGCTGCGGGGCTTCAGGCTGTTCAACCATGTCCAGGCCGTGCCCTGGAGCATGAGCGGAACGTACTTTACGGAAACACGCTTGTTGCCGTTTGCTATGTTGACGGCCGTGGAGTAGTCAACTAGCCAGTCTTCTGGCTTCACGGAGCCGGTGTACTTGGACGTATCTCGGGGAGCGTGAACCCTTTGGGAAAGGGCTCATCTCGGATGCGAGGTCCGAAACAGGGAGGACCCAACTCGTCTTCTTCTTCCAGCGCCAGGGATCGGTGTAGTCGGTCGATCCGGTGGCGGGCGTCATTTTCTCCGACTCCCTCTCAGTGGCCAAGGCGGTCGCCGAGGGTCGGATGCTCAACAAGTGGCGGGGAGACTCACTTTCTTTGCGAGGCGGAGGAGGCAGATAGTCGTCCTGCCGTTCTACTGCTTAGGGGCGGCCGTCTTGGTCGCGCTCGATGGTGATGCGAGTCCGACTGTGGCTGACAGTCGGATCCTTGTCTTTCCATCCGCGGACACCGCCAGTTGGTGTCCGAGATGTCGCGCCTTGATCTCGGCGGGGAGGCAGGTCGTCGTTTTGTCATTGCGGCGCCTCCGTGCGGCAGCGGGCTTCGTTCTGCGCGGCGGCCGTGTCGAGGAGATGCTGAAGTCGCTCCGTCATCAGGCGGCGCTCTTCACCCTCGAAGTTGTCTAGCTCATCCGCCACCGCCTGGGCGGCACAGATGTTCTCCGCAGGCGTGGCGTACACAGGGCGATTGGCCCCGAACAGGTTGGCGATGGCTGCGCCACGCAGTCGGACCGCGCCTAAGCGGCTAGGCCCGGTTGGGGCCGGTGAGCCGCCCACAGCGCGATCCATCTCACGCTGGTAGGCTTCTGACAAGCGTCTCATGCTTTCCAGCTTCTTCGCGCCTTCGACGAGCTGAAGGCGGCGCGCCTCCAGCGTCTCGGCGTCAGCGTCTCCCGGAATGGGCGCGGTCAGGTCTTGTAGAGCCGCGTCGAGTGGATCATGAGCTCCTTCGCCGGAACACTCACCGTAATCGAGGACGAGAACCTCCCTGATGGTGCTTCGACCGCTCTCCGCGCGAGGGAGCGGATCATCATAGACCACCACGTTGGTGGGGAACGCGTCGAGCGACGCGGTGTCGGAGTCGACCAGCATCGGGTCAGTGGAACCTATGGACTCCAGGTCCACTGCAGGCTCTCCGGCGACGTGGAGTTGGTCAAGGAGGCCGGCGACATGAACCTGCGTCGGATGCGGGCTCATCGGAGAGGCGAACCTCGCCGACAAGTTCAGCGAGGCAGCTGGCCGTGCAGGCGATCTCAGCACCGTGCAGCACGTCGGCGCAGACTCTGTCTGGCGTGCCGGGCTAGCTGCGCTTGCCAGGGGGGAATAGGGTTCCCGTCCAGAGAAGGTCTCCGGGCGACGGTGCACCTCGCCCCACGGTGGGCGCCAAATGTCGGGGGTTGGGTGCTACATATGCTAAAGGATGGCTTATCATGGTGGGGGCGAGAAGAACGTCGCCGGTGCCTAGAAACGGGATGTGGCGAAGACATTCACGCCGGCTGATCTTACCCAGCTTCAGGGCTCTCCGAGGAGATAACACCCCTACTGCTGCTCTGCGGGGTCTCCGCATGATCACTATGGCAAAGTGAATACAAGGTTGCTCCTAGAGCTGTTTCCTGGAGGTAGGAGAGGGCAAGGCTAGCTCCCTCCTTCCTATATGATCGGGTCTAATGCTAAAGAAGCTATCCCCCTTGCATGCGTGCCCCGGGGGCTTATATAGGCCTGCCCCCTAGGGATACAATGGTAATCCGGCTGGACGTGGGTCCCAGCAGTCTGTCTCTCAGGCCGCTGTCTTCTCCGCTGACTGCTGGGGCCCGCCGACTGGTGGGCCCCGCCGACAGGCCTGGTACTATAGTCGTGCTTCTAGTGACGCTGGCTTGGTCATGGGGTCGGGGCAACAGTGTCGTCGCATGGAGGACGATCACTATCGCCATTCCCCGTCTTGTCTGGTTAATGGCGTGCGGGGCCCGTGGGAGGGGCCGGCCCACTCCAGGGGCCGACTTCCACGGGTCCGTCTTTGTGGCGCCCTCGCCGCCTTCCGTACCCCTGCTGACGGACGGGTCCCGCCGTCTCTGGGCCGTACAGGTAGGCCGTCGTGGGCACAGTGCATCGCCCACGGGGGCTGAGGTCAGGGCAGGCATGGCAACAATGCCGCGCCACGATGGAGATCTCCAGCGATACGGCGCACTGTAGCCATGCCAGCCCTTCGTAAGTGGGGCAGGGACGGCCACACAGCGACCGTACCCCGCCTCGTCCATCGTGGCAAAGGTAGGAGGTGGTTGGAGTCGTGGGCCGACTCCCCGGAGCCGGCTTCTCTGGAAGCCGTCAGTTAAGAGTTGGCTTATCTCAAAGTCGTCCCTGGGGTTCGGCCGCGAGGGGCAGTCGGTGGCCTTGCCGGCGACTTCCCGAAGGCGGCTCTTTATCGTGGGATCTTGAGGGGCGCAGTTTGCCCCGATGTCTTGAAAGGTTCAGGGCCTCGGGTTAGCCTACCTTTGACCCATTACTCCGACACTATCATTTGACATAAAAGATGATAATACTTCGAGCGTACCAATAAAGCAATCATGTCTTTTGAAAAGAACAAGGCCAAAGCAAGCTTATCCCTACAAAATCATACAATTTGGCCATGCTTCATCTTCGTCACACAAAATGCTCCCATCATGCACAACCCCGATGACGAGCCGAGCAATTGGTTCATACTTTTTAACGCGCTTCAGCTTTTTCAACCCTCACGCAATACATGAGCGCAAGCCATGGATATAGCACTATAGGTGGAATAGAATATAATGATGGAGGTTATGTGGAGAAGACAAAAAAGGAGAAAGTCTCACATCGACGCGGCTAATCAACGGGCTATGGAGATGCCCATCAATTGATGTCAATGCGATGAGTAGGGATTGCCATGCAACGGACGCACTAGAGCTATAAGTGTATGAAATCTCAAACTGAAGAAACTAAGTGGGTGTGCATCCAACTTGCTTGCTCATGAAGACCTAGGGCATTTGAGGAAGCCCATCGTTGGAATATACAAGCCAAGTTCTATATTGAAAATTCCCACTAGTATATGAAAGTGACAACATAGGAGACAATCTATATGAAGAACATGGTGCTACTTTGAAGCCCAAGTGTGGAAAAAGGATAGTAACATTGCCCCTTTTCTTTTCCTTTTTTTCTTTTTTCTTTTCTTTTGGTGGGCTTCTTTGGCCCCCCTTTTTTATTTAGGCTTCTTTGGCCATTCTTTTTTTTCTTTTTTTTTCTTTTTTTTCATGGGGCAATGCTCTATAATGATGATCATCACACTTTTATTTACTTACAACTCAATATTACAACTCGATACTAGAACAAAGATATGACTCTATATGAATGCTTCCGGCGGTGTATCGGGATGTGCAATGATCTAGCGTAGGAATGACATAAAAACGGAGAAGCCGTGAAAACATTATGCTAGCTATCTTACGGTCATGCAAAGCGATATGACAATAAATGATCAAGTCATGTATATGATGATGATGGAATTTGCATGGCAATATATCTCGGAATGGCTATGGAAATGCCATAATAGGTAGGTATGGTGGCTGTTCTGAGGAAGATATAAGGAGGTTTATGTGTGATAGAGCGTATCATATCACGGGGTTTGGATGCACCGGTGAAGTTTGCACCGACTCTCGAGGTGAGAAAGGGCAATGCACGGTACAGAAGAGGCTAGCAATGATGGAAAGGTAATTGCGTATAATCCATCAACTCACATTAGTCATAAAGAACTCATATACTTATTGCAAAAGTTTATTAGCCCTTGAAGCAAAGTACTACTACGCATGCCCCTAGGGGGATAGATTGGTAGGAAAAGACGATCGCTCGTCCCCGACTGCCACTCATAAGGAAGACAATCAAAGAAACACCCGATGCTTCAAATTTGTCACACAAAGGTTACCATACGTGCATGCTACAGGACTTGCAAACCTCAACAAGTGTCTCTACAATCCACAACCACCCACTAGCATGACTCTAATATCACCATCTTTATATCACAAAACTATTGCAAGGAATCAAACATATCATATTCAGCGATCTACAAGTTTATGTAGGAATTTATGACTAACCATGTGAATGACCAATTCCTGTCATCTCTCTAAATTGATATAAGTGAAGCAAGAGAGTTTAATTCTTTCTACAAAAGATATGCCCACGCTCTAACAAATAGAAGTGAAGCAAAAGAGCATTCTACAAATGGCGGTTTTCTATGTGAAGAGAATCAGGCAATCCAAACTTCAAATGATATAAGTGAAGCACATGAAGCATTCTATAAAGACATAATCAAAAGATTTAAGTGAAGTGCAAAGAGCATTCTATAAATCAACCAAGGACTATCTCATACTAGCATGGTGCAAAAGACGCTCCAAGGTGGCACATATCACATGAACGAAACGAATCCAAAAACATACCGATACTTGTTGAAGAAAGAGGGGATGCCTTCCGAGGCATCCCCAAGCTTAGATGATTGAGTCTCCTTGAATATTTACTTGGGGTGCCTCGGGCATCCCCAAGCTTGATCTCTTGCCTCTCTTCCTTTTCCTCATATCAAGACCTCCTCGTTTAGACACTTCATCCACACAAAACTTCAATAGAAAACTCGGTAAGATCCGTTAGTATAATAAAGCAAATCACCACTCTAAGTACTGTTGCAAACCAATTCATATTTTGTTTTTGCATTGTGTCTACTGTAATGTAACTTTTTCATGGCTTAATCCACTGATATAAATTGATAGATTCATCAAAACAAGCAAACTATGCATCCAAAACAGAATCTGTCAAAAACAAAACAATCTATAGCAATCTGCCAAAAATTCTAGAAAAATTAGTAAACATAAACAAGTTGTACAACAAGATAGTGCAAAAGGAATCAGACCCACTTGATGTTCCAGTTAAAAATGTAAAATCGAGCACTACAGCCAAAGTTTCTTTCCTGCACCGTACAAACCAACAAGCATTGTAAACATCCTAAAGGCAAACGTTGGCACATTATTTTAATAATACAATGGAATTGTACAAGGGGATAATTATTTTTGATGGAAAGTTTCTATAATCAAGATTCACAAAGTTTCCGTGAGCATGAACAACGTTCAAGGAGCTCTCCCACTCAACAATGCTTGTCTTTCTCACTTTCACTTTACTTTTTGAAAAGTTTTTAGGTTCCCCTCTTTTTTTTAAACTATATGAAAGCACTCAACAGAAATAAATGACTCTCTAAAACTTCCGAGTTGTCTCCCTGGCAGCGCTTTCTTTTAAGCCATTAAGCTAGGCCTTTAGTGCTCAAGTAATGGATCCACCCGGATCCCAAGGTATATCAAAGCCAATTTTAATTAACAATGATTTGTAATTTAGTAGTGAGCACAAAGTAACATATATCAAGCAATGACGAAGTCTAACCCTCTTCCTATGCATCGGCATGTCATAAAAGAACAATTGATGCACACCAAGTAAAGGCCAATGCATAGTATAAGCAGTTTCTTGCAATTCTACCGTGTTGGTAACATAAAGAGGGGGAGATGTAGTTTCTATCTCATAATAATTGCAAGTAGGAGCAGCAAGCACATGCATATTATATTCATCAAAATCATCATGTGCAATGGTAAAAGGCAACCCATCAATATAATCCTTAATAAGCACAAACTTCTCCGATATAGTGTGGTAGGGAGAATTCAAAAAGATAATAGGACTATCATGTGTGGGTGCAATAGCAACAATTTCATGTTTAACATAAGGAACTATAGCAAGTTCATCTCCATAAGCATAATTCATATTGGCATCTTGGCCACAAGCATAGCAAGCATCATCAAAAAGGGATATTTCAAAAAAATTAAAGGGATCATAGCAATCATCATAGCAATCATCCTTCGGTAAGCACGAAGGGGAATTAAATAATGTATGAGTTGGAGGGTTACTCTCATTAGAAGGTGGGCACGGGTAGCTAATCCGCTCTTCCTCCTTTTGTTCTTCGCTCTCCTCATCATCTTTTTCATCCAATGAGCTCATAGTTTCATCAATTTCTTCTTCCATAGCTTCCTGTAAAATATGAATCTCTTCTTGGACAGCGGGGTAGGCCTCAATATATAGTTTAACATAGGCATTAGAAGCATAATTATCATAGCAATATTCAAGTATGGCAAAATTTTCAGATTTGTAGAGAGTAGCATCATACTTTTCAATCAAAGAAGCAATTTCATATGCACCCTTAAAAGCAACAAATTCCTCAATTTGTTGAACATCATAGTAATTATAAACACCCTTAGCATATGAAGATACAATTCCATTATCACTAAACAAGCATTGGTAGGGAAGGTGTTTCTTAGGGTTTTCAGAACAACAAGTAACATCATATAATTCACATAAAGTCCAAGCATAGCATTGCAATCGCTGAATTTGATCCCATAATAATTTCCCTTTTCCAGATATACGGTGTCGCACATAACAAGCATGCTCATCTAAATATTTGCCCTCAACTAAGCTAGTTGGGGTTTCAGCACGAGCACAAAGGGATCGAAGATGATCCAAGTAAAAAGCTTCAGTAGTGTGATAGATTTTTAGTGGTTCTTCAAGCATTGGTGCAGTAGGTACAACTAATTTTTTTGGTATTTTGCGTTTCCTACCCATAACTAAAGATAGAAAACAACCAAGAACAACAAATAAAAATTACTTAGTGATAAAGCAAACAGGCATACACGAGAATATTCACTCCATGCTATGACTCCCCGGCAACGGTGCCAGAAAAAGGTCTTGATAACCCACAAGTGTAGGGGATCGCAACAGTTTTCGATAAGTAAGAGTGTCAAACCCAACGAGGAGCTAAAGGTAGAATAAATATTCCCTCAAGTTCTATCGACCACCGATACAACTCTAGGCACGCTTGACGTTCGCTTTACCTAGAACAAGTATGAAACTAGAAGTACTTTGTAGGTGTGATAGGATAGGTTTGCAAGATAATAAAGAGCACATAAATAAAAGCTAGGGGCTGTTTAAATAAAGATGCAATAAAGTAAATATAGCGAGTGTGGAAAAGCGGTGGTAGGAGTTGTTGAATTTTCCCTAAGCAATTGACTATGTTACTAGACCGGTAATCACTATTGCAATTCTATTTGAGGGAGAGGCATAAACTAACATACTTTCTCTCCTTGGATCATATGCACTTATAATTGGAACTCTAGCAAGCATCCGCAAATACTATAGATTCATTAAGGTAAAACCCAACCATAGCATTAAAGTATCAAGTCCCCTTTATCCCCTACGCAACAATCCCATTACTCGGGTTTGTGTTTCAGCCACTCATGCAACCCACTATAAGCGAATCATGAACGCATTGCAACACCCTACAGCGGGAATCCCTCACGCTTGCGCGACACGGAGAGCACCATAGGATAGAACCAATAATAAAACATGCAACTCAAACCAATCATAGCAATTCATCAATCACTAATAGGACAACGAAAATCTACTCAGACATCATAGGATGGCAACACATCATTGGAAAATAATATGAAGCATAAAGCAACATGTTCAAGTAGAGGGTACAACGGGTTGCGGGAGAGTGGACCGCTAGATATAGAGGGGGGAAGGTGATGGAGATGTTGGTGAAGATGACGGCGGTGTTGGTAAAGATCGCGGTGATGATGATGGCCCCCGGCAGCGCTCCGGCGCCACCGGAAGCAAGGGGGAGAGAGGACCCCTTCTTCTTCTTCTTCCTTGACCTCCTCCCTAGATGGGAGAAGTGTTTCCCCTCTGGTCCTTGGCTCCCATGGCTTGGGAGGGGCGAGAGCCCCTCCGAGATTGGATCTATCTCTCTGTTTCTCCGTTCTCTGATTCTGCCCCTTCACCGTTTCCTTTATATCTGGAGATCCGTAACTCCGACTAGGGTGAATCTTTCGCCCAGATTTTTCTCGTAAAATTAGCTTTCTTGCGGCAAAAGAAGGGCATGAACTGCCTTACAGGTGGCCCACGAGAGCCCAGGGCGCGCCCAGGGGTAGGGGGCGCACCCCCCTGTCTCGTGGCCACCTTGGACACTGTTTCGCATTGATTCTTCCTCCGGAAAATCCCAAATATTCCAAAATAATTCTCTGTCAGTTTTTATCCCGTTTGGATTCCGTTTGATATTGGTTTTCTGCGAAACATAAAACATGCAACAAACAGGAACTGGCACTTGGCACTGGATCAATATGTTAGTCCCAAAAAATAGTATAAAAAGTTGCCAAAAGTATATAAAAGTTGAATAATATTGGCATGGAAAAATCAAAAATTATAGATACGACGGAGACATATCAACAACCATAATCTCATGGGCTTGGAAGTAGTGGCGAAGTTTCCTTGACGACATGATGAGACTAAAGATCAATTTTTGCATGCCAGAGTACCTCGATCGAGCCCCCTGTAACAGGGAACTGACAAAGTACACTGGGCACTGCACCACTTTTTTCCTTGCCGTGTCATTGGGGTTGCCATCGCTGTTGTGCTCACTTCTATCCCGATCTTTATCTGACTCTATCGGACCGTGCTCACTCTCTACCTCGTCCACTTCCCGCTGCGCCACCAAGGCCTCACTAACCACTTGATTGGTTGCCGCTAAGTATAGTAGCAATGACTCGTGCGGTTTGGGAGTGACCAAGGTAGGCACAGAAGATAAGTATGCCTTCAACTCTTGCAGGGTTGCATATGCTTCTAGGGTCCACTTCATGGGTCCTGTCTTCTTCAAGATTTTGAAGAACGGCGGGGTGCGCTCGGCAGACTTGGATATGAATCTTCTTAGCGCGGCAACATACCCTGTCAGATGCCTCACATCCTTAACTATCCTTGGTGCTTGGATCTGCTCGATGGCTTTGATCTTGTTGGGATTGGCTTCGATCCCCTGATGGGACACAAAGAACCCAAGTAGCTTGCCGGAGAGAACAACGAACACACAATTCTCTGGGTTGAGCTTCAAGCTGATCTTGCACAGATTTGCAAATGTCTCCTCTAAATCCTGGATAAGAGTTGCTCTATCCTTGGTTTTGACAACAATGTCATCCATGTAAGCTTCAATGTTTCTGTGCAGCTGTGGCTCAAAACCAATCTGGACTGCCCTTGCAAAAGTAGACCCGACACTATTTAATCCGAATGTCAAGCGGATAAAACAGTATGTACTACATGGGGTGATGAATGAGGTCTTCTCTTCGTCTTCCTTGGACATGAAGATCTGGTGATACCCGGAATATGCGTCCAGGAAGGAAAGCAAATCACAACCTAATGTGGAATCCACGATCTGGTCGATGCGCGACAAAGGAAATGGGTCCTTTGGGCAAGCCTTGTTGAGATCTGTGAAATCTATGCAAAGCCTCCATTTCCCGTTAGCCTTCCGAACTACTACTGGATTTGCTAGCCAAGTGGGATGTAGAACTCCTCTAACCAAACCAGCTGCTTCAAGCTTCTTGATCTCCTCTGTAATAAACTGCTGCCTCTCCAAGGCCTGCTTGCGGACTTTCTGCTTGAAAGGTCTAGCGTGTGGGCACACAACAATGTGGTGCTCGATTACTTCCCTGGGAACACCGGTGATATCAGATGGTTGCCAGAAAAATACATCGATTTTCGCCCGCAGGAAGGCAACAAGCGTGCTTTCCTATTTGTCGTCGAGGGTGGCACTGATGGTGAAGGTACCATCAATGCCAGCCAGCCTTGTCGGGACCTTCTTCACTTATGGAGCAGCAACCTTGGTCCTTTAGCTATTGGAACTCTTTGGCAAATCATCAACAGGTGCAGAGCACTTCGAAGAGGTATGCTTCCCGGATTCTTTGCCAGCGTCCTTGCTATCCTTCTTCTTTCATCTGCTTTCCTTGACGGTAACTACTGCCGCCGCTGCCTCTGCCACGACCGCGTCCCGGTACATCTTGTCCAAGAAAATGATTGCATCTTTCTCATCAGATGGGATGGAGATGATTCCAAGTGGCCCAGTAATCTTCAAGGTATTGTAGGCATAGTGGGATGCCGCCATGAATTTGGCCCAGGCTAGTCGTCCAAGAATCGCATTGTACGGCAAAGGGAGGTCGACCACATCAAACACAATCTTTTTTGTCCGACAGTTCAACTGTTGGGGAACGTTGCAGAAAATAAAAATTTTCCTACGGTTTCACCAAGCTCAATCTATGAGTTAATCTAGCAACGAGAGAGAGGAGTGCATCCACATACCCTTGTAGATCGAGCGGAAGCGTTCAAGGGAACGGGGTTGAAGGAGTCGTACTCGTCGTGATCCAAATCACCAGAGATCCTAGCGCAGAACGGACGGCACCTCCACGTTCAACACATGTATCGTCAGCGTGACGTCTCCTCCTTCTTGATCCAGCAAGGGGGAAGGAGAGGTTGATGAAGATCCAGTAGCACGACGGTGTGGTGGTGGATGCAGCAGGGATCCCGGCAGGGCTTCGCCAAGCGTCTGCGGGAGGGAGAGGTGTATCAAGGGGGAAGGGAGGCGCCAAGTGCAAGGGTGCGGCTGCCCTCCCTCCCCCCTCTTTATATAGGGACCCTTGGGGGGGGGGGCGCCGGCCCTAGGAGATTGAATCTCCAAGGGGGGCGGCGGCCAAGAGGGGTGCCTTGCCCCCCAAGGCAAGTGGAGGCGCCCCCTCCCCTAGGGTTCCCACCCCTAGGCGTAGGGGGAGCACAAGGGGGGGCCCACCAGCCCACCAGGGGCTGGTTCCCCTCCCACTTCAGCCCATGGGGCCCTCAGGGATGGGTGGCCCCACTCGGTGGACCCCCGGGACCCTTCCGGTGGACCCGGTACAATATCGGTGACCCCCGAACTTTCCCGATCGCCGAAACTCGACTTCCCATATATAATTCTTTACCTCCGGACCATTCCGGAACTCCTCGTGACGTTCGGGATCTCACCCGAGACACCGAAAAACTTTCGGTTTGCTGCATACTAATATCTCTAGAACCCTAGCATCACCGAACCTTAAGTGTGTAGACCCTACGGGTTCGGGAGACACGTAGACATGACCGAGACAGCTCTCCGGTCAATAACCAACAACGGGATCTGGATACCCATGTTGGCTCCTACATGCTCCTCGATGATCTCATCGGATGAACCACGATGTCGAGGATTCAAGCAACCCCGTATACAATTTCCTTTGTCAATCGGTATATTACTTGCCCGTCGGTATCCCAATACCTCGTTCAATCTCGTTACCGGAAATTCACTTTACTCATACCTTAATGCATGATCCCGTGACCAGACACTTGGTCCTTCAGCTCATTATGATGATGCATTACCGAGTGGGCCTAGAGATACCTCTCCGTCATACGGAGTGACAAATCCCAGTCTCGATCCATGTCATCTCAACAGACACTTTCAGAGATACCCGTAGTATACCTTTATAGTCACCCAGTTACGTTGTGACGCTTGGTACACCCAAAGCACTCCTACGGTATCCGGGAGTTACACGATCTCATGTTCTAAGGACAAGATACTTGACATTGGAAAAGCTCTAGCAAACGAACTACACGATCTTGTGCTATGCTTAGGATTGGGTCTTGTCCATCACATCATTCTCCTAATGATGTGATCCCATTATCAATGACATCCAATGTCCATAATCAGGAAACCGTGACTATATGTTGATCAACGGGCTAGTCAACTAGAGGCTCACTAGGGAAATATTGTGGTCTATGTATTCACACATGTATTACGATTTCTGGATGACACAATTATAGCATGAATAAAAGACAATTATCATGAACAAAGAAATATAATAATATTCCTTTTATTATTCGCTCTAGGGCATATTTCCAATAGTCTCCCACTTCCACTAGAGTCAATAATCTAGTTACATTGTGATGAATCAGACACCCATAGAGTTATGGTGTTGATCATGTTTTGCTCGCGGAAGAGGTTTAGTCAACGGATCTGCGACATTCAGATCCGTATGTACTTTGCAAATATCTATGTCACCAACTTGAACATTTTCACGGATGGAGTTGAAATGATGCTTGATGTGCCTGGTCTTCTTGTGAAACCTGGGCTCCTTGGCAAGGGCAATAGCTCCAGTTTTGTCACAGAAGAGAGTGATCGGCCCCGACGCATTGGGTATGACTCCTAGGTCGGTGATTAAATCCTTCATCCATATTGCTTCATGCGCTGCCTCCGAGGATGCCATGTACTCCGCTTCACATGTAGATCCCGCCACGACGCTCTGCTTGCAACTGCACCAGCTTACTGCTCCACGATTCAACATATACACGTATCCGGTTTGTGACTTAGAGTCATCCAGATCTGTGTTGAAGCTA
This sequence comes from Triticum dicoccoides, assembly GCF_002162155.2. Lineage (NCBI taxonomy): Eukaryota > Viridiplantae > Streptophyta > Magnoliopsida > Poales > Poaceae > Triticum > Triticum dicoccoides. The sequence goes on from NC_041385.1 coordinate 715,693,326, forward strand.
GCATCGATGTAACCCTTTACGACGAGCTCTTCGTCACCTCCATAAATGAGAAAGATGTCCTTTGTCCTTTTCAGGTACTTCAGGATATTCTTGACCGCTGTCCAGTGTTCCTTGCCGGGATTACTTTGCTACCTTCCTACCAAACTTACGGCAAAGTTTACATTAGGTCTGGTACACAGCATGGCATACATAATAGATCATATGGCTGAGGCATAGGGGATGACACTCATCTCTTCTTTATCTTCTCCCTAGTCGGGCATTGAGCCGAGCTAAATCTCACACCTTGCAATACAGGCAAGAACCCTTTCTTGGACTGATCCATATTGAACTTCTTCAATATCTTATCAAGGTATGTGCTTTGTGAAAGACCTATGAGGCATCTTGATCTATCCCTATAGATCTTGATGCCTAATATGTAAGCAGCTTCTTCAAGGTCCTTCATTGAAAAACACTTATTCAAGTAGGCCTTTATGCTGTCCAAAAGTTCTATATCATTTCCCATCAGAAGTATGTCATCTACATATAATATGAGAAATGCTACAGAGCTCCCACTCACTTTCTTGTAAACGCAGACTTCTCCATAAGTCTGCATAAACCCAAACGCTTTGATCACCTCATCAAAGCGAATGTTCCAACTCCGAGATGCTTGCACCAGTCCATAAATGGATCGCTGGAGCTTGCATACCTTGTTAGCATTCTTAGGGTCGACAAAACCTTCCGGCTGCATCATATACAGTTCTTCCTTAAGATAGCCGTTAAGGAATGCCGTTTTGACGTCCATCTGCCATATCTCATAATCATAGTATGCGGCAATTGCTAACATGATTCAGACGGACTTCAGCTTCGCTACGGGAGAGAAAGTCTCATCGTAGTCAACCCCTTGAACTTGCCGATAACCCTTAGCGACAAGTCAAGCTTTATAGATGATAACATTACCATCCGCGTCTGTCTTCTTAAAGATCCATTTGTTTTCTATTGCTCGCCGATCATCGGGAAAGTCTGTCAAAGTCCATACTTTGTTTTCATACATGGATTCTATCTCGGATTGCATGGCTTCAAGCCATTTGTTGGAATCTGGGCCCGCTATCACTTCTTCATAGTTCGAAGGTTCACCATTGTCTAACAACAAGATTTCCAGGATAGGGTTTCCATACAACTCGCGTGGAACGTGTCCTTGTAGACCTACGAAGTTCATTAGCAACTTGATCTGAAGTAGCTTGATCATCATCATTAATTTCCTCTCCATTCGGTGTAGGCACCACAGGAACATTTTCCTGAGCTGCATTACTTTCCGGTTCAAGAGGTAGTACTTCATCGATTTTTACTTTCCTCCCACTTACTCCTTTCGAGAGAAACTATTTTTCCAGAAAGGATCCGTTCTTGGCAACAAAGATCTTGCCTTCGGATCTAAGGTAGAAGGTATACCCAATGGTTTCCTTAGGGTATCCTATGAAGATGCATTTTTTCGACTTGGGTTCAAGCTTTTCAGGTTGAAGTTTCTTGACATAAGAATCACATCCCCAAACTTTTAGAAACGACAGCTTAGGTTTCTTCCCAAACCATAATTCATACGGTGTCGTCTCAACGGATTTAGACAGAGCCCTATTTAAAGTGAATGTAGCTGTCTCTAGTGCGAATCCCCAAAATGATAGCGGTAAATCGGTAAGAGACATCATAGATCGCACCATATCCAATAGAGAGCGATTACGACGTTCGGACACACCGTTACGCTGAGGTGTTCCAGGCGGCGTGAGTTGTGAAACGATTCCACATTTCCTTAAGTGCGTACCAAATTCGTGACTTAAATATTCTCCTCCACGATCTGATCGTAAGAACTTTATTTTTCGGTCACGTTGATTCTCTACTTCATTATGAAATTCCTTGAACTTTTCAAAGGTCTCAGACTTGTGTTTCATCAAGTAGACATACCCATATCTACTCAAGTCATCAGTGAGAGTGAGATCATAACAATATCCTCCGCGAGCCTCAACGCTCATTGGACCGCACACATCAGTATGTATGATTTCCAATAAGTTGGTTGCTCGCTCAATTGTTCCGGAGAACGGAGTCTTGGTCATTTTGCCCATGAGGCATGGCTCGCATGTGTTAAATGATTCATAACCGAGAGACTCTAAAAGTCCATCAGCATTGAGCTTCTTCATGCGCTTGACACTAATGTGACCAAGACGGCAGTGCCACAAGTATGTGGGACTATCGTTATCAACTTTACATCTTTTGGTATTCACACTATGAATATGTGTAACATCATGTTCGAGATTCATTAAGAATAAACCATTGACCAACGGGGCATGACCATAAAACATATCTCTTATATAAATAGAACAACCATTATTCTCGGATTTAAATGAGTAACCATCTCGTATTAAACGAGATCCAGATACAATGTTCATGATCAAACTTGGCACTAAATAACAATTATTGAGGTTTAAAACTAATCCCGTAGGTAAATGTAGAGGTAGCATGCCGACGGCGATCACGTCGACCATGGAACCATTCCCGACGCGCATCGTCACCTCGTCCTTCGCCAGTCTCCGCTTATTCCGCAGCTCCTGCTTTGAGTTACAAATATGAGCAACGACACCGGTATCAAATACCCAGGAGCTACTATTAGCACTGGTACGGTACACATCAATTACATGTATATCACATATACCTTTAGTGTTGCCGGCCTTCTTGTCCGCTAGGTATTTGGGGCAGTTCCGCTTCCAGTGACCCTTCCCTTTGCAATAAAAGCACTCAGTCTCAGGCTCGGGTACATTCTTTGACTTCTTCCCGGCAACTGGCTTACTGGGCGCGGCAACATCCTTGTCGTCCTTCTTGAAGTTCTTCTTACCCTTGCCTTTCTTGAACTTGGTTGTTTTATTGACCATCAACACTTGATGTTCCTTTTTGATTTCTACCTCTGCTGACTTCAGCATTGAAAATACTTCAGGAATAGTTTTCACCATCCCCTGCATATTGTAGTTCATCACAAAACTCTTGTAGCTCGGTGGGAGCCACCAAAGGATTCTATCAATGACCGCCTCGTCCGGGAGGTTAATGTCCAGCTGGGACAGGCGGTTGTGCAACCCAGACATTTTGAGTATGTGCTCACTGACAGAACTATTTTCCTCCATCTTACAACTATAGAACTTGTCGGAGACTTCATATATCTTGACCCGGGCGTGAGCTTGGAAAACCATTTTCAGCTCCTCGAACATCTCATATGCTCCGTGTTGCTCAAAACGCTTTTGGAGCCCCGGTTCTAAGCTGTAAAGCATGCCGCACTGAACGAGGGCGCAATCATCAACATGTGACTGCCAAACGTTCATAACGTCTTGGTTCTCTAGGATGGGTGCTTCACCTAGCGGTCCTTCTAGGACATATGCTTTCTTGGCAGCTATGAGGATGATCCTCACGTTCCGGACCCAGTCCGTATAGTTGCTGCCATCATCTTTCAGCTTGGTTTTCTCTAGGAACGCGTTGAAGTTCATGTTGACATGAGCGTTGGCCATTTGATATACAAGACATTTTTTGCAAAGATTTTAGACTAAGTTCATGATAATTAAGTTCATCTAATCAAATTATTTAATGAACTCCCACTCATTTTAGACATCCCTCTAGTCATCTAAGTGTTACATGATCCGAGTTGACTAGGCCGTGTCCGATCATCACGTGAGACGGACTAGTCATCATCGGTGAACATCTCCATGTTGATCGTATCTTCCATACGACTCATGTTCGACCTTTTGGTCTCTGTGTTCCGAGGCCATGTCTGTACATGCTAGGCTCATCAAGTTAACCTAAGTGTTTTGCATGTGTAAATCTATCTTACACCCATTGTATGTGAACGTTAGAATCTATCACACCCGATCATCACGTGGTGCTTCGAAACAACGAACTGTCACAACAGCGCACACTCAGGGGGGACACTTTCTTGAAATTATTATGAGGGATCATCTTCTTTACTACCGTCGTTCTAAGTAAACAAGATGCAATAACAGGATAAACATCACATGCCATCAAATAGCAGTGACATGATATGGCCAATATCATATAGCTCCTTTGATCTCCATCTTCGGGGCTCCTTGATCATCTTCGTCACCGGCATGACACCATGATCTCCATCATCGTGTCTCCATGAAGTTACTCACCAACTATTACTTCCACTACTATAGGTAACGGTTTAGGAATAAAGTAAAGTAATTACATGGCGTTAAATCATCATGTAGGTCATACAATAATTAACATAACTCCTATGGCTCCTGCCGGTTGTCATACTCATGGACATGCAAGTCGTGATTCCTATTACAATAACATGATCTCATACATCACAATATCATTCATCATTCATCACAACTTTTGGCCATATCACATCACAAAGCAGTTGCTGCAAAAACAAGTTAGACGTCCTCTAATTGTTGTTGCATCTTTTACGTGGCTGCAATAGGGTTCTAGCAAGAACGTTTTCTTACCTACGAAAAAGCCACAACGTGATTTGTCAACTTCTATTTACCCTTCGTAAGGACCCTTTTCATCGAATCCGCTCCAACTAAAGTGGGAGAGACAGACACCCGCTAGCCACCTTATGCAACTAGTGCATGTCAGCCGGTCGAACCTGTCTCACGTAAGCGTACGTGTAAGGTCGGTCCGGGCCGCTTCATCCCACAATACCGCTGAAGCAAAATAAGACTAGTAGTGGCAACAAAGTTGACAACATGTACGCCCACAACATATTTGTGTTCTACTCATGCAAAGAGAACTACGCATAGACCTAGCTCATGATGCTACTGTTGGGGAACGTTGCAGAAAATAAAAATTTTCCTACGGTTTCACCAAGATCCATCTATGAGTTCATCTAGCAATGAGAGAGAGGAGTGCATATACATACCCTTGTAGATCGAGCGGAAGCGTTCAAGGGAACGGGGTTGAGGGAGTCGTACTCGTCGTGATCCAAATCACCGGAGATCCTAGCACCGAACGGCCGGCACCTCCGCGTTCAACACACGTATGGTCAGCATGACGTCTCCTCCTTCTTGATCCAGCAAGGGGGAAGGAGAGGTTGATGAAGATCCAGCAGCACGACGGCATGGTGGTGGATGCAGCAGGGATCCCGGCGAGTCTTTGCCAAGCGTCTGCGGGAAGGAGAGGTGTAGCAAGGGGGAAGGGAGGCGCCAAGTGAAAGGGTGCGGCTACCGTCCCTCCCCCCTCTTTATATAGGGACCCTTGGGGGGCGGCCCTAGGAGATTGAATCTCCAAGGTGGGCGGCGGCCAAGGGGGGTGCCTTGCCCCCAAAGGCAAGTGGAGACGCCCCCTCCCCTAGGGTTCCCAACCCTAGGTGCAGGGGGGCCCAAGGGGGGGCGCACCAGCCCAGAAGGGGCTGGTTACCCTCCCACTTCAGCCCATGGGGCCCTCCGGGATGGGTGGCCCCACCCGGTGGACCCCCGGGACCCTTCCGGTGGTCCCGGTACAATATCGGTGACCCCCGAAACATTCCCGATGGCCGAAACTCGACTTCCCATATATAATTCTTTACCTCTGGACCATTCCGGAACTCCTCGTGATGTCCGGTATCTCATCCGGGACTCCGAACAACTTTCGGTTTGCTGCATACTAATATCTCTACAACCCTAGCGTCACAGAACCTTAAGTGTGTAGACCCTACGGGTTCGGGAGACACGTAGACATGACCGAGACGGCTCTCCGGTAAATAACCAACAGCGGGATCTGGATACCCATGTTGGCTCCTACATGCTCCTCGATGATCTCATCGGATGAACCACGATGTCGAGGATTCAAGCAACCCCGTATACAATCCCCTTTGTCAATCGGTATGTTACTTGCCCGGGATTCGATCGTCGGTATCCCAATACCTCGTTCAATCTCGTTACCGGCAAGTCACTTTACTCGTACCGTAATGCATGATCCCGTGACCATACACTTGGTCACTTTGAGCTCATTATGATGATGCATTACCGAGTGGGCCCAGAGATACCTCTCCATCAAATGGAGTGACAAATCCCAGTCTCGATCCGTGTCAACTCAACAGACACTTTCGGAGATAATTGTCTTGTTCATGATAATTGTCTTTTATTCATGCTATAATTGTGTTATCCGGAAATCATAATACATGTGCCAATACATAGACCATAATATGTCCCTAGTGAGCCTCTAGTTGACTAGCCCGTTGATCAACAGATAGTCATGGTTTCCTGACTATGGACATTGGATGTCATTGATAACAAGATCACATCATTAGGAGAATGATGTGATGGACAAGACCCAATCCTAAGCATAGCACAAGATCGTGTAGTTCGTTTGCTAGAGCTTTTCCAATGTCAAGTGTCTTTTCCTTACACCATGAGATCGTGTAACTCCCGGATATCGTAGGAGTGCTTTGGGTGTACCAAACGTCACAACGCAACTGGGTGACTATAAAGGTATACTACGGGTATCTCTGAAAGTGTCTGTTGAGTTGACACAGATCGAGACTGGGATTTTTCACTCCGTATGACAGAGAGGTATCTCTGGGCCCACTCGGTAATGCATCATCATAATGAGCTCAAAGTGACCAACTGTCTGGTCACGGGATCATGCATTACGGTACGAGTAAAGTGACTTGCCGGTAATGAGATTGAACGAGGTATTGGGATACCGATGATCGAATCTCGGGCAAGTAACATACCGATTGACAAAGGGAATTGTATACGGGGTTGCTTGAATCCTCGACATCGTGGTTCATCCGATGAGATCATCGAGGAGCATGTGGGAGCCAACATGGGTGTCCAGATCCCGCTGTTGGTTATTGACCGGAGAGCCGTCTCGGTCATGTCTACGTGTCTCCCGAACCCGTAGGGTCTACACATTTAAGGTTCTGTGACGCTAGGGTTGTAGAGATATTAGTATGCAGCAAACCGAAAGTTGTTCAGAGTCCCGGATGAGATCCCGGACGTCACGAGGAGTTCTGGAATGGTCCGGAGGTAAAGAATTATATATGGGACGTTGAGTTTCGGCCATCGGGAATGTTTCGGGGGTTACCGATATTGTACCGGGACCACCGGAAGGGTCCCGGGGGTCCACCGGGTTGGGCCACCCATCCCGGAGGGCCCCGTGGGCTGAAGTGGGAGGGGAACCAGCCCCTGGTGGGCTAGTGCGCCCCCCTTGCCCCCCTGCGCCTAGGGTTGGGAACCGTAGGGGAGGGGGCGCCTCCACTTGCCTTGGGGGGGAAGGCACCCCCCTTGGCCGCCGCCCTCCTTGGAGATTCAATCTCCTAGGGACGGTGCCCCCCCAAGGGTCCCTATATAAAGAGGGGGGAGGGAGGGCAGCCGCACCGTTGCACTTGGCGCCTCCCTTCCCCCTTGCTACACCTCTCCCTCCCGCAGACGCTTGGCGAAGCCCTGCCGGGATCCCTGCTGCATCCAGCACCACAGCGTCGTGCTGCTGGATCTTCATCAACCTCTCCTTCCCCCTTGCTGGATCAAGAAGGAGGATACGTCACGCTGACCGTACGTGTGTTGAACGCGGAGGTGCCGTCCGTTCAGTGCTAGGATCTCCGGTGATTTGGATCACGACGAGTACGACTCCCTCAACCCCGTTCTCTTGAACGCTTCCACTCGATCTACAAGGGTATGTAGATGCACTCCTCTCTCTCGTTGCTAGATGAACTCATAGATTGATCTTGGTGAAACCGTAGGAATTTTGTTTTTGTTTTCTGCAACGTTCCCCAACAGTGGCATCATGAGCTAGGTCTATGCGTAGTTCTTTGTGCACGAGTAGAACACAAATCTGTTATCGGTGCAGATGTTGTCAACTTTCTTGCCACTACTAGTCTTATTTTGCTTCAGCGGTATTGTGGGATGAAGCGGCCCGGACCGACCTTACACGTACGCTTATATGAGACAGGTTCCACCAACTGACATGCACTAGTTGCATAAGGTGGCTAGCGGGTGTCTGTCTCTCCCACTTTAGATGGAGCGGATTCGATGAAAAGGGTCCTTATGAAGGGTAAATAGAAGTTGACAAATCACGTTGTGGCTTTTTCGTAGGTAAGAAAACGTTCTTGCTAGAACCCTATTGCAGCCACGTAAAAGATGCAACAACAATTAGAGGACGTCTAACTTGTTTTTGCAGCAATTGCTTTGTGATGTGATATGGCCAAAAGTTGTGATGAATGATGAATGATATATTGTGATGTATGAGATCATGTTCTTGTAATAGGAATCATGACTTGCATGTCGATGAGTATGACAACCGGCAAGAGCCATAGGAGTTGTCTTAATTATTGTATGACCTGCGTGTCAATGATTTAACGCCATGTAATTACTTTACTTTATTGCTAAACTGTTAGCTATAGTAGTAGAAGTAATAGTTGGCGAGCAACTTCATGGAGACATGATGATGGAGATCATGATGATGGAGATCATGGTGTCATGCCGGTGACGAAGATGATCATGGAGCCCCGAAGATGGAGATCAAAGGAGCTATATGATATTGGCCATATCATGTCACTAGTATTTGATTGCATGTGATGTTTATCATGTTTTTGCATCTTGTTTACTTAGAATGACGGTAGTAAATAAGATGATCCCTCATAATAATTTCAAGAAAGTGTTCCCCCTAACTGTGCACCGTTGCGACAGTTCGTTGTTTCGAAGCACCACGTGATGATCGGGTGTGATAGATTCTAACGTTCACATACAACGGGTGTAAGACAGATTTACACATGCAAAACACTTAGGTTAACTCGACGAGCCTAGCATGTACAGACATGGCCTCGGAACACAGAGACCGAAAGGTCGAACATGAGTCGTATGGAAGATATGATCAACATGGAGATGTTCACCGATGATGACTAGTCCGTCTCACGTGATGATCGGACACGGCCTAGTCGACTCGGATCATGTAACACTTAGATGACTAGAGGGATGTCTAATCTGAGTGGGAGTTCATTAAATAATTTGATTAGATGAACTTAATTATCATGAACTTAGTCTAAAATCTTTGCAAAAAATGTCTTGTAGATCAAATGGCCAACGCTCATGTCAACATGAACTTCAACGTGTTCCTAGAGAAAACCAAGCTGAAAGATGATGGCAGCAACTATACGGACTGGGTCCGGAACCTGACGATCATCCTCATAGCTGTAAAGAAAGCATATTTCCTAGAAGGACCGCTAGGTGAAGCACCCATCCTAGAGAACCAAGACGTTATAAACGCTTGGCAGTCACGTGCTGATGATTACTCCCTCGTTCAGTGCGGCATGCTTTACAGCTTAGAACCGGGGCTCCAAAAGCGTTTTGAGCAACACAGAGCATATGAGATGTTCGAGGAGCTGAAAATGGTTTTCAAAGCTCACTCCCGGGTCGAGAGATATGAAGTCTCCGACAAGTTCTATAGTTGTAAGATGGAGGAAAATAATTCTGTCGGTGAGCACATACTCAAAATGTCTGGGTTGCACAACCGCCTGTCCCAGCTGGACATTAACCTCCCGGACGAGGCGGTCATTGACAGAATCCTTCAGTCGCTCCCACCGAGCTACAAGAGCTTTGTGATGAACTACAATATGCAGGGGATGGTGAAAACTATTCCTGAAGTATTTTCAATGCTGAAGTCAGCAGAGGTAGAAATCAAAAAGGAACATCAAGTGTTGATGGTCAATAAAACCACCAAGTTCAAGAAAGGCAAGGGTAAGAAGAACTTCAAGAAGGACGGCAAGGATGTTGCCGCGCCCGGTAAGCTAGTTGCCGGGAAGAAGTCAAAGAATGGACCCAAGCCAGAGACTGAGTGCTTTTATTGCAAAGGGAAGGGTCACTGGAAGCTGAACTGCCCCAAATACTTAGCGGACAAGAAGGCCAACAACACTAAAGGTATATGTGATATACATGTAATTGATGTGTACCTTACCAGTGCTCGTAGTAGCTCCTAGGTATTTGATACTGGTGCCGTTGCTCATATTTGTAACTCAAAGCAGGAGTTGCGGAATAAGTGGAGACTGGCGAAGGACAAGGTGATGATGCGCGTCGGGAATGGTTCCAAGGTCGATGTGATCGCCGTCGGCATGCTACCTCTACATTTACCTACGTGGTTATTTCTAAACCTCAACAATTGTTATTTAGTGCCAAGTTTGAGCATGAACATTGTATCTGGATCTTGTTTAATACGAGATGGTTACTCATTTAAATCTGAGAATAATGGTTGTTCTATTTATATGAGAGATATGTTTTATGGTCATGCCCCAATGGTCAATGGTTTATTCTTAATGAATCTCAAACATGATGTTACACATATTCATAGTGTGAATACCAAAAGATGTAAAGTTGATAACGATAGTCCCACATACTTGTGGCACTGCCGTCTTGGTCACATTGTTGTCAAGCGCATGAAGAAGCTCCATGCTGATGGACTTTTAGAGTCTCTCGATTATGAATCATTTGACACATGGGAGCCATGCCTCATGGGAAAAATGACCAAGACTCCGTTCTCCGAAACAATGGAGCGAGCAACCAACTTATTGGAAATCATACATACTGATGTGTGCGGTCCAATGAGCGTTGAGGCTCGCGGAGGATATTGTTATGTTCTCACTCTCACTGATGACTTGAGTAGATAGGGGTATGTTTACTTGATGAAACACAAGTAGGAGACCTTTGAAAAGTTCAAGGAATTTCAGAATGAAGTAGAGAATCAACGTGACCGAAAAATAAAGTTCATACAATCAGATCGTGGAGGAGAATATTTAAGTCACAAATTTGGTACGCACTTAAGGAAATGTGGAATCATTTCACCACTCACGCCGCCTGGAACACCTAGCGTAATGGAGTGTCCGAACGTCGTAATCGCACTCTATTGGATATGGTGCGATCTATGCTGTCTCTTACCGATTTACCGCTATCATTTTGGGGATACGCACTAGAGACAGCTACATTCACTTTAAATAGGGCTCCGTCTAAATCCGTTGAGACGACACCGTATGAATTATGGTTTGGGAAGAAACCTAAGCTGTCGTTTCTAAAAGTTTGGTGATGCGATGCTTATGTCAAGAGACTTCAACCTGAAAAGCTCGAACCCAAGTCGGAAAAATGCGTCTTCATAGGATACCCTAAGGAAACCATTGGGTATACCTTCTACCTTAGATCCGAAGGCAAGATCTTTGTTGCCAAGAACGGATCCTTTCTGGAAAAAGAGTTTCTCTCGAAAGGAGTAAGTGGGAGGAAAGTAGAACTCGATGAAGTACTACCGCTTGAACCAGAAAGTAGTGAAGCTCAGGAAAATGTTCCTGTGGTGCCTACACCAACTGGAGAGGAAATTAATGATGATGATCAAGGTACTTCGGATCAAGTTGCTACTGAACTTCGTTGGTCTACAAGGATACGTTCCACGCCAGAGTGGTATGGCAACCCTGTCCTGGAAATCATGTTAGTTAAGTAAAGCGATGGCGGACCTAGATTCCAACAAATGGCTTGAAGCCATGCAATCCGAGATAGAATCCATGTATGAAAACAAAGTATGGACTTTGACAGACTTGCCCGATGATCGGCGAGCGATAGAAAACAAATGGATCTTTAAGAAGAAGACGGATGCGGATGGTAATGTTACCATCTATAAAGCTCGACTTGTCGCTAAGGGTTATCGGCAAGTTCAAGGGGTTGACTACAATGAGACTCTCTCCCGTAGCGAAGCTGAAGTCTGTCCGAATCATGTTAGCAATTCCGCATACTATGATTATGAGATATGTCAGATGGACGTCAAAACGGCATTCCTTAACGGCTATCTTAAGGAAGAACTGTATACGATGCAGCCAGAAGGTTTTGTCGACCCTAAGAATGCTAACAAGGTATGCATGCTCCAGCAATCCATTTATGGACTGGTGCAAGCATCTCGGAGTTGGAACATTCGCTTTGATGAGATGATCAAAGCGTTTGGGTTTATGCACACTTATGGAGAAGCCTGCGTTTACAAGAAAGTGAGTGGGAGCTCTGTAGCATTTCTCATATTATATGTAGATGACATACTTATGATGGGAAATGATATAGAACTTTTGGACAGCATAAAGGCCTACTTGAATAAGTGTTTTTCAATGAAGGACCTTGGAGAAGCTGCTTACACATTAGGCATCAAGATCTATAGGGATAGATCGAGACGCCTCATAGGTCTTTCACAAAGCACATACCTTGATAAGATATTGAAAAAGTTCAATAGGGATCAGTCCAAGAAAGGGTTCTTGCCTTTATTGCAAGGTGTGAGATTGAGCTCGGCTCAATGCCCGACCACGGCAGAAGATAAAGAAGAGATGAGTGTCATCCCCTATGCCTCAGCCATAGGATCTATTATGTATGCCATGCTGTGTACCAGACCTGATATAAACCTTGCCGTAAGTTTGGTAGGAAGGTACCAAAGTAATCCCGGCAAGGAACACTGGACAGTGGTCAAGAATATCCTGAAGTACCTGAAAAGGACAAAGGACATGTTTCTCGTTTATGGAGGTGACGAAGATCTCGTCGTAAAGGGTTACATCGATGGTAGCTTCGACACAAATGTGGATCACTCTAAGTCACAAACCGGATACGTGTATATGTTGAATCGTGGAGCAGTAAGCTGGTGCAGTTGCAAGCAGAGCGTCGTGGCGGGATCTACATGTGAAGCAGTGTACATGGCAGCCTCGGAGGCAGCGCATGAAGCAATATGGATGAAGGAGTTCATCACCGACCTAGGAGTCATACCCAATGCATCGGGGCCGATCACTCTCTTCTGTGATAACACTGGAGCTATTGCGCTTGCCAAGGAGCCCAGGTTTCACAAGAAGACCAGGCACATCAAGCATCGTTTCAACTCCATCCGTGAAAATGTTCAAGATGGAGAAATAGATATTTGCAAAGTACATACGGATCTGAATGTCACAGATCCGTTGACTAAACATCTTCCGCGAGCAAAACGTGATCAACACCAGAACTCTATGGGTGTTTGATTCATCACAATGTAACTAGATTATTGACTCTAGTGCAAATGGGAGACTGTTGGAAATATGCCCTAGAGGCAATAATAAAAGGATTATGATTATATTTCCTTGTTCAAGATAATTGTCTTTTATTCATGCTATAATTGTGTTATCCGGAAATCGTAACATGTGTGAATACATAGACCACAATATGTCCCTAGTGAGCCTCTAGTTGACTAGCCCGTTGATCAACAGATAGTCATGGTTTCCTGACTATTGACATTGGATGTCATTGATAACGGGATCACATCATTAGGAGAATGATGTGATGGACAAGACCCAATCCTAAGCATAGCACAAGATCGTGTAGTTCGATTGCTAGAGCTTTTCCAATGTCAAGTATCTTTTACTTAGACCATGAGATTGTGTAACTCCCGGATACCGTAGGAGTGCTTTGGGTGTACCAAACATCACAACGTAACTGGGTGACTATAAAGGTATACTACGGGTATCTCCGAAAGTGTCTGTTGAGTTGACACGGATCGAGACTGGGATTTGTCACTCCGTATGACGGAGAGATATCTCTGGGCCCACTCGGTAATGCATCATCATAATGAGCTCAAAGTGACCAAGTGTATGGTCACGGGATCATGCATTACGGTACGAGTAAAGTGACTTGCCGGTAACAAGATTGAACGAGGTATTGGGATACCGACGATCGAATCCCGGGCAAGTAACAAACCGATTGACAAAGGAAATTGTATACGGGGTTGCTTGAATCCTCGACATCGTGGTTCATCCGATGAGATCATCTAGGAGCATGTATGAGCCAACATGTGTACCTAGATCCTGTTGTTGGTTATTGACCAGAGGGCCGTCTCGGTCATGTCTACGTGTCTCCCGAACCCGTAGGGTCTACACACTTAAGGTTCAGTGACGCTAGGGTTGTAGAGATATTAGTATGTAGCAAACCGAAAGTTGTTCGGAGTCCCGGATGAGATCCCGGACGTCACGAGGAGTTCCGGAATGGTCCGGAGGTAAAGAATTATATATGGGAAGTCGAGTTTCGGCCATCGGGAAAGTTTCAGGGGTCACAGGTATTGTACCGGGACCACCGGAAGGGTCCCGAAGGTCCACCGGGTGGGGCCACACATCCCGGAGGGCCCCATGGGCTGAAGTGGGAGGGGAACTAGCCCCTGGTGGGCTGGTGCGCCCCCCTTGCCCCCCCTGCGCCTAGGGTTGGGAACCCTAGGGGAGGGGGCGCCTCCACTTGCCTTGGGGGGCAAGGCACCCCCCTTGGCCGCCGCCCCCCTTGGAGATTCAATCTCCTAGGGCCGGCGCCCCCAAGGGTCCCTATATAAAGAGGGGGGGAGGGAGGGCAACCGCACCCTTGCACTTGGCGCCTCCCTTCCCCCTTGCTACACCTCTCCCTCCCGCAGACGCTTGGCGAAGCCCTGCCGGGATCCCTGCTGCATCCACCACCATGCCATCGTGCTGCTGGATCTTCATCAACCTCTCCTCCCCCCTTGCTGGATCAGGAAGGAGGATACGTCACGCTGACCGTACGTGTGTTGAACATGGAGGTGCCATCCGTTCAGCGCTAGGATCTCCGGTGATTTGGATCACGACGAGTATGACTCCCTCAACCCCGTTCTCTTGAACGCTTCCGCTCGATCTACAAGGGTATGTAGATGCACTCCTCTCTCTCGTTGCTAGATGAACTCATAGATTGATCTTGGTGAAACCGTAGGAATTTTTTGGGTTTTCTGCAACGTTCCCCAACACTAAAACCTAGAAGCTAGCCTATGGTATGATTGTTGTTCTTCCTACAAACTAAAACCCTCCAGTTTATATAGACACTGGAGAGGGCTAGTGTTACACAGAGTCGGTTACAATGGGAGGAGATCTACATATCTGTATCACCAAGCTTGCCTTCCATGCCAAGGAAAGTCCCATCCGGACACGGGACAAGGTCTTCAATCTTGTATCTTCATAGTCCAAGAGTCCGGCCAAAGGTTATAGTCTGGTCATCCGGACACCCCCTAATCCGGGACTCCCTCAGTAGCCCCTGAAACAGGCTTCAATGACGACGAGTCCAGTGCACATATAGTCTTGGCATTGCAAGGCGGGTTCCTCTTCCGAATACTTCATAGAAGATTTTGAACACAAGGATAGTGTCCGGCTTTGCAAAATAGGTTCCACATACTATCGTAGAGAGAATAATATTTGTGCAAATCTAATCTGCTGACGTATTCCGCAGCGTGACATCACGCCCCAGCCAAGCCTTTATTTGAATCCTTTTACTGTCCCACCCCAACGCGTTTAGCGAGGTGGTTTCCTTGGCACGTCTTGTCGAAGCAGAGATCGTGTCCCCTTATTACGGGATTCTCATCAATACGGGCGTGGGTAACCCAACCGTGCCATTAATCATGGCGCTTGGGAGATAAGCGAGTTTTACCAGGCTGGTGGGGGCACATAGTTTCGTCCGCCCATATAAGGGGATAAGGATCCACCTTTTTTATCTACGCCTTCTTCCTCCTCCGCTTATCCATCTCCGCACACTCGAACTCCATCGCCCAAGTCCGCACTTCCCACCTCAACCTTCTCCAGCCATGTCCGGAGCGGGAGGCAGGTGGATGGCCTCCTCCGTCACAGAGGGGCACATCAAAAAGTTGAGGAAAGCCGGATACTTGTCCAATGACATTGCGCACCGGCTTCCCGATGAGGGGCAGCTCATCCACACCCCCAGGTCCCATGAGAGGGTGGTGTTCCTCCCCCATTTCCTCCGCGGACTGGGCTCCCCACTCCACCCATTTGTCCACGGGCTCATGTTCTACTATGCCCTGGATTTCCACGATCTGGCCCCGAACTTCGTCCTCAACATCTTGATGTTTATCGTCGTGTGCGAGGCCTTCCTCCGCATCAAGCCCCACTTTGGCTTATGGCCGAAGACCTTCAATGTCAAGCCAAAGGTAGTGGGCGGCCAGAAAGGGGAGTGCGGAGGCGCCATGGTGGGCAAGATGCCCAATGTCATACGGCTAGAGGGCTCCTTTGTGGAAACCATCAAAGGGTGGCAATCGGGGTGGTTCTACATCACCGAGTCGTGTGACCCTGAATGGGCAGCGGCCCCCGAATTCCAATCTAGCATCCCCACATGGCTCACCTCCTAGAAAGAGACGGGCCTGTTGTGGGGTAATTCGGGAGAGCTGACCGGACTCCAAACCTGCGTCCAAAACCTGGTGGACAAGAAGGTTAAACTTGTCAATGTAGTCCAGGTCATGCTCCTCTGCCGGATCCTCCCGTGTCAACGAAGGGCTTTTAACTTGTGGGAGATCGACGCGACCCAGCACCAAACCTTGTCCAGGCTCTTTGACACAACGCACGAGGATGCCTGGAAGGTGCTATTCAAGGGCGCCGAGGTTCCCCCTCCCATTACCGAGGATCGCGGATTCTGCGCGAAGCGCCAAGCCAGCGTGGTAAGCTTTTTACCCTTTACGGGATACTGGTTTTTCATAGTGTGACTCTATGCGGGATCTAAGCTCCCGTTCCTTTGACAGGACTGGCAGAAGAAGTCCGGACAAATTGACTGTCCGGCTCCTTTGCTCGAAGGCCCAGCAGATGCCCGCTTGGCGAAGCTGCTGGTCCCGGTACCTCACATGGTGCCAGAGAAGAAGGCCAAGAAGAAGGCCACGGGAACTTGAAAGAGTTCCCGGCGCCTGGTGGTGTCGGATTCGTCATCCGATGACTCCAAAGCGCACCCCTCCCACGGAGACGAGGAGGAGGAGGAAGAGGCCTCTCCCCCTCCAACGGGGGGAGGAAAGAAAAGGAAGGTCGCCCCAACTAGGTGGGCCGGAGGGTCCAAGAAGGGAAAGACCCTTCCTCCGGACTACTCCACCAACGCCAACGACGGCGAAGAGGAGTGGCCATCCAGGGCCAAGACCCTAGCAAAATCGTACGTATCCGGATAACAGAATAACTCATGGTGTTCCTTTATTGCACAGTATCTTCTGACGTCGAATATAATTATGCAGTCCGCCCAAAGCCCAGCTCGACGCTTCGTCGAGCGGCTCCCTGGATTCGTCGGATGTGAATAGTCTTTCAGTCCCGACTGCTACCCCCTCGCCCTATAGACGATGCCGAGGTGGAGTCCCAAAAGGGGCCAAGCTAGGAGGAGGTGGTCCTGGAGGCGCCGCAAGGCGACCTCCCGGACTCCAGGCGCAGAGGGGATAAAACCCCAAAGGGATATAAGTCCGGCCCTGGGCTGGACACCGCACCAGAACCTTCAGTGGTTCTGGAGTCCGGCAGGCGGCTCCCTAGTAAGAAGGGCAAGCCTACGATGCCGGTGACCTCCGTCCAACCGGAGGCACCGGATAATTTACTGGAGGTGCTTAACGGCGCCTCCATCGATGAGGAGCATCGCAATATTATGAGTACGGTGATCCAAAAGGTTCAGTCCTCCAAGAGCGGGCTGACGGAAGCCTGTGCCAGTCTTCTAACAGGCTTTGAGGTATGTATCTAAGATATGTAAAAATATTACCACATAGGCAGTAGCCCCTGATGCTCAGTTTGGTTTTCGGAAAGAAAAGCCAAACTGAGGATCTAAAAAGAGATATGCAGGAGTCTAACATAAGTATGTCAATATTGGAATGCAGGCTGCGCTGCTGACCTCTGCCGCACTGACTGCTGAGGTCGGTGCATTGAAGCAGAGCCTCGAGCGGTCCGAGAATGAGCTCGACCTTGCCAAGAAGTAGCTCGAGGACAAGGAAGGTAAGTAATACCTTATGTAAGTATATAAAAAGATCTGGTTGCCAATAATGACAGGACTAACATGAGTTTTACAGGGGCCATAACCGAGGTGGCGACCCTAAAGGAAGCGTTGTCTAAGGCCGAAGACAATGCGGCCGTGGAGCGCACCGAGTGAGAAAAGCAGGAGGCGCGGGTGGTGGAGGTGCAGCAAGAGGTCCACGTTCTTGTGAAAAAACATGAGAGTTTGGAGCTTGCCTCAAAGACTCAAGAGTCTGAGCTTGCCTCGGCCCTTGAGAGCACCAAATCTGCCAAGGCCGAAGCCCAAAAAGCCCTCCAGGAAATTGAGGCGATGAAGAAGATAGCAGCGGGTAAGGCATTCTTTATGCAAAGCAAGCACGTGAAAGTGAATTACTTGTTACTTACCCGAGTCCGGAGCTCTCCAGGAGCATTGCAGATCTGCCCCGCAGTGTGTCCGACGCTGCCGCATTCTACCGAGCCGAGGAAGGGAGCTCGACGGAGAAGGTGTTCTGGTCCCAGTATGTTGAGGCCGGACACCCAGTGCCCTTGAGCGACCAGCTGAAGCAGCTGGTCGAGCTCCATAAGGTAGCTGAACAGGCCATGAAGGGCCTTATAGGCCGGCTATGGCCTGGGGAGGTCTTGCCAGGGAGCTACTTAGGGCTGGTGAGGCGGCTGGTGGATGCCTGTCCATGACTTGAAGTCATCAAGCACTCCATATGCATCGAAGGCGCCCGTAGGGCCCTTGCCCGTGTTGAAGTACACTGGGGCAAGATGGATGCTGAGAAGCTGGTGACAGATGGGCCACCGGAGGGGAAGGAGCATCGCAAGCCCGAGTTGTATTATGAGGGCGTCCTGAAGGGTGCCTGCCTTGTGGCGAATGAGTGTTCCAAGGATGTAATTTTTGAGTAAACTCGCTCGTGTTATCCTGTGCGCTGAAAACTTGTTCATATGCGCTAAGCAACGCTTTTTGAATTTAAAATATTACCTTCTGTGCGGCCGTTTATTAAATCTGAGAGATGGCGAGTCGTTGGCTTCTACCCCCATGCCACGAGTGCTGGGGTGTTCGGGATAAACCTGAGCGCTCTTTTTCCCATTCTTGGGTCCTTCGAGGGAGGCGCTCAGCACAACGAACAAGGCAATCGGACTATAATGCTTAATCACTCTCACTTAGCCATAGAATTCTATAATTTTAAATTTCGGCGAAGCCCCTAGTATTCGGAAGACCGAGTTCGGGGCGCTATCCACGCCTAGGCCAGACAAAGCCAGCTCCTCGCTTTAAGCAGCATAAGTCTTTCGGGATGCGAAACCTCTCGAACAACGACCGGCTCTCGCCCTATCATGACGGTCAGTTTTAGCTTTCTCTACTGAGGTGCTTGACCCAGCTCAACCGGGGCACAATCGCAGTAGTTCTCCCAGCGCTGCCTTAGCCGATATAACGGAACGTAAGGTACCAAAACATGGGAGCCGGGCAAACCCAACTATTGACCCAAGACATTATTCAGAACCGATGCATATAATGCTATAAGTTCGGAGTGCCGCACTCGTGAGAGTGTTCGGACTTCTCACACCATATTCTGGGGTACTTAAGCCCGTGGTGTATTGGCCGTACCAAAGTGTACGCTTGCATAATGTCATAACTGAACATATTTACATAAAAAAATGAATGCAATAATAGACAAGAGCTATGCATTGTTTATTAAAAGGCTGCTGTGAAAGCAGAACGATACAAATAGTGCGATAAGCAAGAGATGGGATTATTTGACATGTCCCCCTCCAGGGGCAAGCTGCGAGATTTTATGTAAGACAGGTATTTAGCTCGTTATAGAGACAACCTGGACATTCGATGTAGCTTGCTGCCTCCCTGGCTGTTGCATCGTGTGTTCGGCGATTGTACTGCCGGACAGGCCTTCCGGAGAGTGGAGTCCTGAAAGTAAGAAAAAAGAAATGACAAAATCGGGAGCCCCTAGTGCGGTTGAGCCGCATTTTGGGCGTGCCGTGTTTGTGCCCCTCCCCTTATGCCCATGGTATTTCCAGGGCGTAGTTATGTACGCGTGGTACTGGTTTCGCAATTTCGCGAGGGCTGGGGTTGGGGCCGCACTGCTACGCTTGCTCGGACCGTGCCAGGCGGTCTTGTTGTAGGTTACTCCGGGTGCGCTTGACGGTGTCCGGACATTTAATAGCAGGACCGGAGAATTTCCTTGAGAGACTACTTTGTACTTCGCCCGCGAGGGCCACCGTATGCTCCTCCGTTCAGAGAGAGCATTCGGTGTTTCCATTGACCGTAATGACTCCTCGAGGGCCTGTCATCTTGAGCTTGAGGCATGCGTAGTGCGGCACCACATTGAACTTTGCAAATGCGGTTCGTCCGAGCAGGGCGTGATAGCCACTGCGGAACGGGACTATATCGAAGATTAACTCCTCGTTTCGGAAATTATCCGGGGATCCGAAGACCACTTCGAGTGTAACTGAGCCTGTACAGTTGGCCTCTACACCTGGTATGACGCCTTTAAAGGTCATCTTTCTGGGTTTAATCCTTGAGGGATCTATGCCCATTTTTCGCACTGTATCCTGATAAAGCAGGTTCAGGCTGCTGCCCCCGTCCATAAGGACTCTAGTGAGGTGAAATCCGTCAATGATTGGGTCTAGAACCAATGTGGCAAATCCACCGTGCCGGATGCTAGTGGGGTGGTCCCTTCGATCAAAAGTGATCAGGCAGGAGGACCATGGGTTGAAGTTTGGGTGACTGGCTCCAATGCATATACGTCCCTGAGTGCATGCTTCCGCTCTCTTTTGGGGATGTGGGTTGCGTATATCATGTTCACCGTCCGCACTTGTGGGGGAAAGCCCTTTTGTCCCCTATTGTTCGGCGGCCGGGGCTCCTCCTCGTCATCACTGTGCAGCCCCTTGTCTCTGCTTTCGGCACTTAACTTGCCTGCCTTCTTGAACACCCAACAATCCCTATTGGTGTGATTGGCTGGTTGTTCGGGGGTGCCGTGTATCTGGCACGAGCGATCGAGTATTCGGTCCAAACTGGACAGGCCTGGAGTATTTCTTTTGAATGGCTTTTTCCGCTGACCGGGTTTAGAGCCTCTGAATCCGGCATTAACTACCGTATCCACAGCATTGTCGCCGTTAATGCGGCGCTTGTGCTTGTTGTGACGCGACCTGCCATTGTTGTCCTTGGTATCCGAATTACCAGGGCTCTTGGTCATGTTATTACTACGAGCTAGCCAGCTATCTTCTCCCGTGCAAAAGAGGGTCATGAGTGTTGTGAGGGCTGCCATGGATTTCGGCTTTTCCTGTCCTAGGTGCCGGGCAAGCCATTTGTCACGGATGTTATTTTTGAAGGCTGCGAGGGCCTCTGCGTCCGGACAGTCGACTATTTGATTTTTCTTGGTTAGGAACCGTGTCCAGAATTGTCTGGCCGGTTCCTCTGGCTGCTGAATTATGTGGCTTAGGTCATCGGCGTCTGGTGGTCGCACATAGGTTCCCTGGAAATTGTCGAGGAATGCGGCTTCCAGGTCCTCCCAGCAACCAATTGACTCTGCTGGCAAGCTGTTAAGCCAATGCCGAGCTAGTCCTTTAAGATTGAGTGGGAGGTATTTGATAGAGTGTAGATCATCACCGTGGGCCATGTGGATATGAAGGAGATAATCCTCGATCCATGTCGCAGGATCTGTTGTGCCATCGTATGATTCGATGTTTACGGGTTTAAAACCCTCAGGGATTTGATGATCCATTACTTCGTCTCTGAAGCATAGTGGGTGTGCGGCGCCTCTGTATTGGGCTACACCATGACGTAGCTCAAATGAGCTTTGTCTGCTGTGTTCGGCCTGGCCGTGTTTGCCATATCCGGCGTGACGGTTATCATCACGTGTCGTGGAGCGCCCATGCGATCCGTAGATCAATCTTGTTGGCCTTGCCTTGTCCTCCAATATGTCTCGTGGGTCTGGCGCATTTCCCCGTGCCTTGGTATTTTTTGAGCGACGCCGGGGTGCGGCTTGAGTGGATGGCTGAGAGGCCTCTCTATCGCGGCCACGAGGTGGCCGGTCGGCCGCATCGTGGACTGGTGATGTAGGTTTAGGTGCTTCCTCCTCTAACCGGGGTAGCAGCCTGCGCTTTGGGTAACTCTTGGAGGGGCATTCGAGTTCGTACTCTTCGGCCGCAAGGACTTCAGTCCATCTGTCGGCTAGCAAGTCTTGGTCAGCTCTAAGCTGCCGCTGTTTTTTCTTGAGGCTGCTCGCCATGGCCATAAGCCCGTGTTTGAAATGCTCAGTTCGACGGGATCCTCAGGTATGACAAATTCGTCATTGTCGAGGCTTACCTCGTCTTCAGAGGGAGGCATGTAATTATCGTCCTCTACCTCTCTGTCTGCTACTCTCTCATGAGGGCTAGCTTCTCCATCCTCATGTGCTGAATTTTGCTGGAGGGGGTTGTCTTCGGCACTGTCCGGGGTGTTATTATCTCCCGTGCCGGAGTCGCTGTTTTTTCTTTGGCGGGACTTAGAGCGGCGCCGCTGACGCCGGTGCTTAGGCTTGCTTCTTGGAGGGGTCATCCTTCGTTGTTCCATCGCCATTCCCTTCTTTTGGGGTGTCCACCATGTATATGTCGTATGACGAGGTGGCCTTCCAGTGCCCTATAGGCGCTGGTTCCTGGTCGTCTCCTGCATCGGCGTCCATACCGTCGATGTCTTGGGAGTCGAAGTCGAGCATGTCGGTTAAATCATTGACAGTGGCGACGAAGTGGGTGGTGGGTGGGCTTTGAATTTCTTCGTCGTCCGCATCCCAACCTTGCTGACCATAGTCCAGCCAGGGCTCTCCTGATAAAGAGAGAGACTTTAGTGAATTCAGAATGTCGCTGAAGGGCGAGTGCTGAAAGATGTCCGTGGCGGCGAACTCCATGATCGGCGCCCAATCGGGTTCGATCGGTAGGGGAACGGAAGGTTCGGAGTACGGAAAGGAGTCCGGCACCTTGGAGTCACGAGCTTCGCAAAGGACAAGGCTGGTGTTCGGCTTGATCGCCGTAGAGATTGTAGCCCCAGAGGCGGCGTCCAGCCACCCATCCTCGATTGGCGCAGTCGGCTCCGAGCTAAGGGTTGGAGTGGACACTTGGGCGGCCGCCTGGGTACTGTTTGGTGGCCGAGCTAGATCATGCCCATCGTGACAGTGCGGCGCGCTCGGCTGTGGCTCGAACCCGTCGAAGATCAAGTCTCCGCGGATGCTAGCCGTGTAGTTCAAACTTCCAAATCTGACCTGATGGACAGGGGCGTAGCTTTCGATCTGCTTCAGATGGCCAAGCGAATTGGCCCGCAGTGCAAAGCCACCGAATACGAAGATCTGTCCGGGGAGAAAAGTCTCACCCTGGACCACATCGTTGTTGATGATCGGAGGAGCCATCGGGCCTAAAGATGATGACACAGAGGAACTCTCAATGAAAGCACCAATGTCGGTGTCAAAACCGGCGGATCTCGGGTAGGGGTCCCGAACTGTGCGTCTAGGCAGATGGTAATAGGAGACAAGGGACACGATGTTTTTACCCAGGTTTGGGCCCTCTCGATGGAGGTAAAATCCTACTCCTGCTTGATTAATATTGATGATATGGGTAGTACAACAATAGATCTACCACGAGATCAGAGAGGCTAAACCCTAGAAGCTAGCCTATGGTATGATTGTTGTTCATCCTACGGACTAAAACCCTCCAGTTTATATAGACACCGGAGAGGGCTAGGGTTACATAGAGTCGGTTACAATGGGAGGAGATCTACATATCCGTATCGCCAAGCTTGCCTTCCACGCCAAGGAAAGTCCCATCCGGACACGGGACAAAGTCTTCAACCTTGTATCTTCATAGTCCAAGAGTCCGGCCAAAGGTTATAGTCCGGTCATCCAGACACCCCCTAATCCGGGACTCCCTCACCCGTGCCATGGGCTCCTTATCCGTGCATGGGGGATGATGGCACGGATCGCACCGTCGCTCGGCTCCTGAAGGTGCCAGCAGCGATAGCACTGCACCCGCGCTATTGCAGAACAGCCACCTAGATGGCATGGTCGACTCGCCCAGGGGAAGGCTCGCATACAGCGGTCGCTCCCGTGATAGGGGCGGCCCGAGGGCGGCAGTTCGCCCCAGACCGAGCGCCATCATTAGGGCTGTGCCCGCTGGCGAGAGGGGGAGATGTGGACAAAGTAGCCCCTCCACCCGTACCTCGTGGAGCATGGCGTCAGGGTATTGCTGATGTCGCTCTCCTCCATTGCCTCATGCTTCGGCTTCGGCCGTGGGGGAAATGGCGACGGTGCCGCCTGCTCCGACCACATCCCCAGCGCCGTCCACATCCGCACATCCCGTAGCGTTGGAAGTTGTGGGTGGCGGAGCCTTTGAGGTGGATGCTAGAGCCGAAACTGTCGGCATTCTGGATATGGGGGTATCCAGACCTGCCTGCCTGCGGCTCACCACGTGGCCCCATCAGCAGCTTGGTACAGCCCAGCTTCAGCATCAACGACTCAAGACCATCGTGAGGGGCCAAGCCTCGCGAGGCGGACGACACTTTGACCCCCGAGGGGATAGGCCTCCTCAGGCTGGCTCCCGAGGGGAGGAGAGTTCTATGCAAGGTGCACCTCACGAGGCTTAGCTGACGTGAGCCATGATGACCAAGGCCAGGCGGGCGCCAGTTTCCTCTTTGGTGCAAGGGAGGCAAGCTGCAGGCGCGGAGTCCCGAGGAATCACCCAAATGTTTCCATTCTGGTGCAACAAGACCAAGACCAATAGAACGACGGGACGGAGGTAATCACCGAGCCCACCACAACTTCACGACTAGAGGCTTTTCGCAGGAAAAGACCAATTTAGTCAGGATAGGATGTACTACTTGTCCCCTTTCAAATCTGGCCATGGTGGGATCCCTTCCCGCCAACATTTGGGAAGAGGACCAAGGCTGCTATAAATAGGACTTAGCCACCACCGTATAGGGGGGACCATTCTCACCCGACCACCTCACCAGCTCTCTTGAGCTAAAGAACACCTCACCTCCTGAGGCCAGTTCATCCACTGTACTAGTTCATCCTCATCCCTTCGAGGCAATGCACCAAAATGCTGGAGTAGGGTATTACACCACAGGGTGGCCCGAACCAGGATAGACTGCCGTGTCTCTTTGTCTCTTTGAGTCTGACACGCTAGGCTTAGGAGGATTGCGAGTAGGCAGGTTGGGTATGTTGAGATCTCCGCACGCACCCAGAGTTCGAACCTTTCAAAGGTTTGTGGAACCCATAATCCAACAAAAACACCAGACTTCTTCGTGGGTGCCATGGCTGATGGCGTCATCAAAGACCAAGATGGCGATGAACATGATGCGCTACACACGCTTTCAGGTTCGCGCAAGCGATCCCCCTACCTGGCGCGCCAAAAATGTCACGGGAAACCACGACCACCTATGGGACCAAGGGTCCCCTTGCTGGTTCGGCAGGGGGGGGTGTCGCATTGCACAAAGAGCAGAGGAGCATGGGGCAGCACGACAGGGATCACAAGAGCAATTATACCCAGGTTTGGTCCACCGCGAGGCGTAAAACCCTACTCCTGCTCTGGTGGATTGATGGTGGAAGAATAGTGGTGGGGCGTAGTACCCTTGCATGATAGGGGCGGCAGTGGCTACGCGCGTATGGGCGTCCAACTTTCTAGCCTCGTGAACCCTTTCTACGATTTCCATGGGCTCATTTTATAGGTTAAGGGGTCACCACAATGGCAAATCAGTCATTATGCACTGATAAGATAGCAAACAGTGCTATCATACCTAACTCTGTAGGCTGATAGGGCGCATTAAATGCATCGCTCAACGTCACATTGTTGCTCGCCCGGCAAGCCTTTCCGGGCTGGTTTTGGCAACTCCGTGCCTGCTTGTTCGACATGTCGGTGGATGGGTGTCATCTGTAGGTTTTTCTATAGAAAGAGGCTGCCATGTGGTGAATGGCTGCCACTTAATCACTTTGCGGCTTGACACTGCATTGATCCACGACGTGGCTCATGGGGGAGTGGGTGATGAGGTGTTTCTTGCCTGCGTGAGTCCCGGAAGGCCCTGCCGGGACATCTTAGTCACTTTGTTCCGGGGTGGCTCTAAGCTTGCCAAGCCTGTTTTCCCGGCAAGGAAGGGTTTTCTCCTAGTGCTACTTCGCTTCTCTGGCTTGATCTTGGTCTGCATTCTGGTCCTTCGAAGATCTTGGTCTCTTGTTCTCTAGCATGGCCTGATGCCATAATCTTGTTCCCGTGCCTGTTCATAGTCAGGGCTACATACCTAGGGTCTGTTGCACCGACACTTGCACTCATCAGCGCCTTATGGCCAAAGAGGTAAAATCAAAGTCCAAATCAAAAAAACATGCCATCTACACTCCCAATGTCTCATGTGAGATAGTGGAAGATGAGTGTGACGAGGGCATGGATAATGATGAGAAATCCTTGATGGATTTCATGAAAACTCTTCATGGTGAAGCTTGTGCTCATTTTGGCAATCTCCTTAAGTCACTCACTGAATGCGATGACTTTATTAAGAACGTTGAAAACCTCCTCATAGAGGAAAAAGAGAGAGTCGAACTCCTCGAGCATGAACTAAATGAAGAGAGTGTCATGAGAGTATCACTTGAGAAGCCTTGTCGGCTCATCAAATTGACTTTGTTAAAACCAATGATGCTTTGCAACTTGCTCTTGAGAACCAAGATGCTCTTAATGTTAGAGTTGAAAATCTTCTAGTTGATCACACGAGACTTGTTGAGGAACATGAGTTCCTTGTGACTAGTGTGGGAGTCCTGGACTAGGGGGTCCTCGGGCGTCCGGTCTATTGATATGGTCCAGATTGATGGGACATCAAGATACAAGACAGAAGATCACCCCTCGTGTCTCGTAGGGACTCCCGAATGCATGAATGGAAAGTATAGGTGTCCGGATATGTTATTCCTTTCTGTACAACCGACTTTGTACAACCCTAAGCCCCTTCGATGTCTATATAAACTGGAGGGTTAGATTGGAGGCAGAACCACAACATTGCTAGGCTAGCTAATCTAGGGTTAGCCAACTCGATCTCATGGTAGATCAACTCATATAACCCCTATACCTTTCAAATATAATCAAGAAGGAGTAGGGTTTTACCTCCATTAAGAGGGCCCAAACCTGGGTAAACACTGTGTCCTTGTTCATAGATATCATCGGTCTTTAGACATACAACTTGGCCCCCCTACCCGAGATTAACCGTTTTTGACACCGACAAATAGTTCCAAGGTTGTCAAAGGTGACCTCACTGAGTCTTATGCTCAACTTAAAGCTACATCCATTAAGGCACTCACTTCCGTACCTCATATGGATTTAAATGATGACTCACGTACGGCTAACTTTGTTCATGATTGCGCCTCTCTCCAAGAGGAGAAGAAGAAGTTGAAGGCCAATTCGAGAAAGGGCTTGTATCATGCATCCAAGGGTAGAAAAACCTCAATGACCTCTTGATTAACCAAAAGAAGTGTGTTGCCAAGGAGGGAATTGGGTTTGATCCCTCATCCAAGAATGGCAAGAACAAGAAGAAGAACAACAAGAAGAAGATCGGTCCTCCTCCTCCTCCCCAAAAGGTAGTGTTTGTGCAAGAAAGGCACAAGGAGAAGGAGAATGAAAAAGTGGTTGTTGGGAGCGGAAAGGTCACTAGGACCAAGGCCATTCCCAAGGATTTTGCCGGCAAGAACAATCCATCTTATGTCCTCATGAGAGAAGATGATGGCTATACCTTTGCAAAATTTGTTGGCACTAACTATGATGATTATGCTTGGACTATTTGGGTTCCTAAGACCCTTGTTGCTAACTCTCCAGGACCCATTGCAAAATGGGTACCTATGACCAAAGCTTAATTCTTGTAGGACTATATCTCCGGTGGAAAAATGGGTGATCGATAGTGGATGCACCAATCATATGACTTGAGAAAAGGAGATGCTTATGGAGTTCGTTGATTCTCTCAAGGCCTCTTCGAACATCTCCTTTGGTGATAATAGAAAGGGCAAGGTATTGGGTTTGGACTAGGTGGTAATCTCTAATGATTCCTCACTTTCAAATGACATGCTTGTCCACTCCCTTCACTACAATTTACTTTCAACTATTCAATTGGCACGTGCCGTTTATGATTCTCATTTCGGTGAATTCCATGTGACCGTCTTTAAGAGAAGCAATGTCAAAGTGGTCTGTGTTGGGCAGGTTGAAGACAACCTTTACGTGTGAAAGCAAGTCAAGTAGTGCCAGATGATGATAAAATAGCGGCGCATCCTTCTTTTGAAAAGTGACTAAATGGGACTTTTCAGCATAATATCAGATGCCTTATTTTGTTAGTTTGGATCTCCTTCTCACTCCAAAGTATGGTTGGTGTAGGTTGATTTCTCAAGAGAGAAAACTCATCGTGCAACAAGCCTAATGGCCAAGGCTAACATGGGGCAGCTATGGCACCGACGGCTAGCCCATGTTGGCGAGAGAAATTTAGAAGCTCTCTTAAAGGGGGAGCACATCCTTGGACTAACCAATGTGTATTTTGCCAAAGATCGTCCGTGTAGTGCTTTCATTGCTGGAAAACTACATGAGAAAGCTCATAATTAAAGTGAAGACTATCATTACCACCTTGAGGCCCCTTGAGCTTATTGTCGTGGAATTAACACGTCAGATGTCCTTAGTGTCAGGACTTAGTCGCGAGGCTAACACATCTATGTGGTAGCTTGAGAGGGGTTGATCCGTACGAGAGACGCAACACACAAGACAAGGATTTAGATAACTTCGGGCCCCGGGAAACATCATCCGGTAATATCCCTACATGTTGTTTGTGGCTAGGTCTCGTTATGCTCATGGGAGTGGCCGTAAAATGGCTCTCCTCTAGTTGTATCTAGCCCTCAATTGTTTCTTGTTGCTTGTCCCTCTTCGGGAGCCCTGCCCCTCCTTATATAAGTTGAAGGGGCGGGTTACATGTGGAGTCCTATTAGGATTAGGACTACTCTACCTTCTAATACAAATCGGATACAAGTCCGGGTCTTGACTCCTTCTAAGGGAAATATTACTCACGCCTTTCCTCTTAAACCGGCCCGCCATTAGCATAAACTGGCCTTCTGGGCCTTGGGCCTTGTCATCCTTCTGTCCCGCCCGCCGGGTTACCAGTGAATCATAATGTTCAGGTAGGACGCTTGTAAACCGTCTGGTCAGGGCAGGTCGCCAGTGAATCGCCAAGTGTAAACCGGGTCTCTAGTAAACCGCCAAGTCCGGCCGGGTCATATTTCCGGCCGGTTCATACCGCGGGGTATATCCCCGACACTTATCCACTTGGATCTTTTTGGGCCTCCAACTTATGATAGTTTGGGACGGAGGATGTATTGCCTTGTCATTGTCGATGACTTCACAAGATATACTTGGGTGTTCTTTCTCAAGACCAGAGATGAAACTCAAGAAACCTTCATCAACTTCGCCAAAGAAGCTCAACGTCAACATAATTGTGAGATCAAGGCAATTCAAAGTGACAATGGCACCGATTTCAAGAACTACAGGATGGATGAAATTTTGAGTGAAGAGGGGATAAAGCATCAATATGCTGCTCCATATACTCCCCCAAAAGATGGTATTGCATAGAGGAAGAATCAGACTCTTATTGAGATGCTAGGACCATGCTTGACGAGTACAAGTTTCCTTACAAGCTTTGGGCCGAAGCCATCAACACCGCGTGTCATGCTTAAAACCTGCTTTATCTTCGCAAGCTCAAGAACAAGACCCCTTCTGAACTTATATTTGGGAGAAAGCCTATCGTCAAATACTTCCGGGTATTCGGTTGTAAGTGTTTCTTTCTAAACAAAAAGTCCCATTAGCTAAGTTTGGGCCTAGAACTTATCAGGGCATATTTGTTGGATATGCATCAAACTCTCATGCTCATGGAGTTCTCAATAAATCCACCGGATGCATTGAGGAAATGGTAAATGTGGATTTTGATGAACATAACAGTTCCCATGTGGAGCAAATTGTTCCTAGTGTTTTAGGTGATGAGGCTCCTTCACAAGCTATAATGACAATGGGGATAAGCCACAGGCTTCCACAAGAAACACGCCAAGTCCATGTAGAGGAAAAAGAAGGAGCCCCTCTTATGGAGTCTCCAAAAGGGAAGTCATCACCGGCACCATTTGTACAAGATGCTACAGGAGATCATGAACCTATCCAAGAACAAGATCAAGTCCCTCATATTCCCGAGCAAGATCAAGGGAAAGCTCGGTCAACTGGTGAATAACCAATTATTGAGGCTCAAGATCAAGATCAAGTTCGTGATCAAGATCAAGATCAAACCCAATCACAAGATTCTTCATCATTATCACTTCCCAATGAAAAAAAACTTGTGGTTGCAAAGAGAAGGGTGTCTCCAAGGCTAAAACAATCTCAAGGACAATCTTCATCATCAAGTCCAAAACCAAGTGAAGAAGAGCTTGCCATCAAAGAGCAAAGAGTGGCCGCCATGCTAAAGCATCTTCAACACATCTATGGAAGAATCAAAAAGGGATAACTACTCATAGATGTTTGGCAAACTTTTGAGCATCACTCATTTGTCTCTTGTGTTGATCCCCTTAAGGTAGAAGATGCACTTGACGATCCAGATTGGATAGATGCCATGCATGAATAACTCAACAACTTCACCCGCGACAAAGTATGGACCCTTGTGGAAAGACACAAAGAGCATCATAATGCCATTGGAACAAAGTGGGTCTTCAAGAACAAACAAGATGAACATGGCCAAGTAATAAGGAATAAGGCAAGGTTAGTGGCACAAGGTTTTACCCAAGTTGAAGGTTTGGACTTTGGTGAAACTTTTGCCCTTGTTGCCCATCTTGAATCCATTTGCATCTTGCTTGCATATGCCTCTCATCATGATTTTAAATTATATCAAATGGAGGTGAAGAGTGCATTTCTTAATGGTCCTCTTAAGGAGTTGGTGTATGTCAAGCAAGCTCCTAGTTTCGAAGACCCCGATCACCCCTCTCACATTTATGAACTCCATAAGGCGCTCTATGGACTCAAACAAACACCTCGTACGTGGTATGATCACCTTACGGCGTTCCTAAGCAAGAAGGGGTTCTAGATTGGGGTAATAGGTTCCACTCTCTTCAAAAAGAGGGTAAAAGGAGAATTGTTTGTGTGCCAAATATATATTGATGATATTATCTTTTGGGTCCACTAACCATGCTATTAACGTTGAGTTTGAGAATCTTATGACTAAGGAATTTGCTATGAGCATGATGGGAGAGTTGAAGTTCTTCCTCGGTTTTCAAGTGAAGCAATTGAGAGGAGGAACCTTCATCAACCAATCTCTTTATATTCAAGACATGCTCGAGAGGTTCAAAATACAAGATGTCAAGCAAATGAAGACACCCATGCCCACAAACGGCCAACTTCATCTTGACCCCAATGGTAGAGAAGTGGATCAAAAGGTATATCGCTCCATGATCAGTTCCTTGCTTTACCTTTGTGCATATGGACCGGATATTAGGTTGAGTGTGTGTATGTGTGCAAGATTTAAATCCGCTCCTAAGAAGAGCCACTATTCGGCAGTGAAAACGATCCTTGGATATTTGGTTCATACCCCAAACTTGGGCTTTTGGTATCCGAAAGGATCATCGTTTGAGATAATGGGATACTCAGATTTGGATTGGGCTGGAGACAAGGTTGATCGTAAGTCCACTTATAGTTCATGTCAATTCCTAGAGAGATCTTTGGTAAGTTGGTCTTCAAAGAAGAAAAATTGTATATATCTCTCAACGGCCGAAGCCGAGTAGACTACCGCCGGAAGTTGTTGTGCTCAGTTATTATGGATGAGGCAAACTTTGATGGATTATGGTGTCAAATGTGACAAAGTGCCTCTTTGGTGCGACAATGAAAGTGCAACCAAGATCGCTGATAATCCAGTACAACATAACAAGACCAAGCATATTGAGATTCGTCATCATTTCATTAGGGATCATGAGGCCAGGGGAAACTTAAACTACTCCATGTCAACAAAAAGAATAAACTAGACGATATTTTCACCAAGCCACTTGATGAAGCAAGATTCTGCGAGTTAAGGCATGAGCTAAATATCGTCGATATAAGTAACTTGGGTTGAGATTCTTGCTCATGCACACATACTGACATAATATATTGCTTAGATGTAGGCACATGCATAGAGGGAGATAGCTCAAATCATGAGTTACCTTATCCTAGAAGTGCATAAATTGAACAAAATCTTTCACATTAGCCACTTTGAGGTGGCACTTGTGATTCAAACATGAGTGTTGGTCTTGGGCCCAAGGTTCATATCTTCGTCGTGCCATACCAAACAATCTCAGACATGGTGGCTGAGGGAGTCCTGGATAAGGGGGTATCCAGACAGCCGGACTATAACTTTGTCCGGACTGTTGGACTATGAGGATACAAGATAGAAGACTTCGTCCCGTGTCCGGATGGGACTCTACTTGGCGTGGAAGGCAAGCTTGGCAATTCGTACGTAGACCTCCCTCTTTGTAAACCGACCCTGTGTAACCCTAGCTCCCTTCGGTGTCTATATAAACCGGAGGGTTTTAGTCCGTAGGACTTACAATCATCATCAACAATCATACCATAGGCTAGCTTCTAGGGTTTAGCCTCTCTGATATCGTGGTAGATCAACTCTTGTAATACTCATATCATCAAGATCAATCAAGCAGGAAGTAGGGTATTACCTCCATCGAGAGGACCCGAACCTGGGTAAAACATCGTGTCCCCAGTCTCATGTTACCATTAACCTTAGACGCACAGTTCGGGACCCCCTACCTGAGATCCGCCGGTTTTGACACCAACATTGGTGCTTTCATTGAGAGTTACTCTGTGCCATCGCTGTAAGGTGAGATGGATCGCCTCGTCGTCAAGGTCAACATCACCTCCGGGGGAGCCCTGGCTTTCGGCCAAACTCTCCGGCTGGGCGGCTTCGTTTTGACCGCTCGATCAGCTGTCGCGCCGACAGTGACTTCTCAGGTCATTAAAAATAGCCTCCACGTTGGTTTGAAATTTGCCGAACAGATGGATCCAATGGAGCTCTCCTACCTCAATGAACTCTTGGATCGCATCGCCACTCTGGGCGTCGCTACGGACTATGATCGGATCAGGCTTAAATCTGACCAAAGCAAGATTCACTCTCCGCCGATCACCCATGAGATAGTGGTAGTGGAAGAGCATCACCCTAATTCTCCCTCTATCTTGAGGACAAACTATGTCCGGATTTCCGAGCTCTCTGAGCTGGACACCCGCTCGCGGGAGGACATGACGCAGGCCCCGGACTCAACATCAGGCGTCGGGTTGAAGAAATCGGGCAACGCCCCAGAACCCGAGCCATTAAGCTCGGAAGCCTCTTTGCCCCTGGGTCCTAGACTCGGTCGGGATTCGGATTCAAATACGCCCACCCAACCAGATTTGTCATATCTTTCCCATATCACACAAGAGCCCCAAGAAACAGTACACCGTTACTGGGCCATGTTCCTCCTTGTGATAAACAAGGTCAAGGACTATCGCGAGGTAGATGCAATCTCCCTCTTCTGCAAAAATTGCACGGACAAAGGGATTCTCAATGCCATAAGACGCCACGACATAGTACACTTTGCTGACTTAGCGGCCATAGTGCAAAAGTACTGCGCGATGGAAAGCGCCTGGAAAACCCAAACAAGTTTCTGGGACAGTCTGGCTCTAGCCAAATCCCCTGTCCGAACTAAAAGGGTAAACTCTCGTAAGTCACCCGATTCAAGTACCAAAAAAATAAAGCCCACCGCAGGGCCCGGAACCATATTGGAAGAATGGCTACACAGGCCGTGCAAGATTCATAGCACACTGGATACTACGCCAATGCATAGCCTTAGAGCATGTTGGATACTCCGGCAGGTGGCAAAGAGCGGTGAAGATCTCCTCATAGACCATCCCGCCGGAGACAACAATACGGTATTTACAGTCTTCGAGACTTTCGCCTCAAATAATAGGCGAAAGCGAGCTCAGCGCAGCCTCGCAGAAGTTTGCCATGTGGCAACAATAAACCCATGGAACGACATGGCTATAACCTACAATGCCAGTGACGAACCCCAATTCCGGACAGTCCGAGCACCAGCCGCTTTGGTCCTTAGCCCAATCGTGGATGGCTTCAGGCCTACTAAAGTGCTCATGGACGGCGGAAGCGGACTAAACCTCATCTATGAGGAAACCCTCAACAAGATGGAAATTGACAAGAGCCGCATTGAACACAACAGCACTTCCTTCGGGGGAATCATCCCTAGTCGAGAGGCACAATGCGCGGGAAAAATCACACTCGATGTGGTATTCGGCATGCGGGAGAATTACAGGTCCGAATAAATTACATTCCAAGTAGCCCCGTTCAGCAGCGGATACCACACCCTCTTAGGGCGGGACGCATTCACGAGTTTTCAGGCTATACCCCATAACGGGTACATGAAGCTCAAAATGCCCGGGCCCAACGGAATTATCACTCTAGCTAGTGATCCGTACATCGCACTCCGCGCCGAAAATAAAACCGCCACCCTCACCCTGGAGGCATTATCAGAAGCCCTCGCGACCGAAGAGCTGACAACACTACGAGCAACAGTGTACAGAGACGATGTGATACTCGACAAGCGACCTAAATCCACCTCCTCCAAGCCAGCGGACGAGATAGTCAAATTCCAGGTCCACCCAACGGACCCCTCAAAGACAGCTTCCATAGGGACACAACTGAACCCCACAATAGACGCCGCACTGCGAGACTTCCTGCGTAATAATTGGATATTTTCGCCTGGCATCCTTCAGACATGCTGGGCATCCCACACGGACTGGCTGAACACAGCCTCAATATACTAAAAGGATACAAGCCAGTCAAGCAGAATCTTAGGCGCTTATGAGAGCCTAAGCGGCAAGCCATGGGAGAAGAGCTAGCCAAGATACTCGAAGCCGGATTCATCAGAGACATCAAACATCCGGATTGTCTAGCAAACCTGGTAATGGTACCAAAAAAGGACAAATCCTGGCGCTTATGTGTCGATTTCAAAGACCTCAATAAAGCTTGCCCAAAGGATCCCTTCCCCCTCCCCCACATTGATCAAATAATCGATGCCACCGCAGGACACGGCTCATTATGTTTCCTCGACGCATACTCCGGATACCATCAAATCAAGATGGCGGAGTCTGACCAGGCTGCAACAGCCTTCATCACCCCATACAGCCCTTTCCGTTTCAACACCATGCCCTTCGGGCTAAAAAACGCCGGCGCAACCTATCAACGCATGATTCAGACATGCCTGTAAAAGCAAATCGGCAAGAAAGTAGAGGCCTACATGGACGTAGTGGTCATCGAAACAAGACACGTTGAAACCTTAATAGATGACTTGAGGCTTACGTTCGACAATCTCCAAACATACGACCTCAAGCTCAACCCGGAGAAGTGCGTCTTCGGAGTACCATCCGGAAAATTGCTCGGCTTCATCATTTCCAATCGTGGAATTGAAGCCAATCCGGCAAAAATCCGGGCTCTGTGACATTTGGCCATCCCAACAGACCTCAAGCAGATCCAGAAACTAACTGGATGTGTGGCTGCCTTAAGCCGCTTTATCTCCTGCTTAGGAGAAAAGGCGCTACCCTTGTATCGCCTTCTTCGACGCACCGAACACTTCGAGTGGACGGATGCGTCCACGGCCGAACTGGAAGAAATCAAGGCACTCTTGGCCACCAACCCAGTCCTAACCGCGCCAAATATTGGCAAACCCATGCTACTATACACAGCTGCAACAAATCAAGTTGTGAGCGCAGTGCTCGTCGTCGAACGAGAGGCAGACGGACACAAGTTCCCGCTCCAAAAGCCGGTATAGTATGTGTCCACTTTCCTCACTCCATGTAAATCTCGGTACCCACACTATCAAAAGATAGCGTATGCGGTCTTCATGGCATCCCGAAAACTACGACACTACTTTCAAGAGTGCTCAATCACGGTGGCCTCCGAAGTTCCATCAATGATATACTCCCTCCGTTCCTAAATATAGGTCTTTCTAGAGATTTCAACAAATGACTACATACGGAGCAGAATGAGTAAATCTACACTCTAAAACATGTCTATATACATCCGTATGTGGTAGTCCATTTGGAATCTCTAAAAAGACTTATATTTAGGAACGGAGGGAGTAATAAATAACTGCGACGGAACAGGCCGAATTGCTAAATGGGCTATTGAGCTCCTTCTGTTCGACATAACATACAAACCACGATGGGCCATTAAGTCGCAAGTACTGGCTGACTTCGTCGCCGAATGGACAGAAGCCGAACTCCCTAAAGGGTACGACGCATACTCAAATTGGATCATGCATTTCGATGGCTCCAAAATGCTGGCCGGATTG
Source organism: Triticum dicoccoides (assembly GCF_002162155.2). Classification (NCBI taxonomy): domain Eukaryota; kingdom Viridiplantae; phylum Streptophyta; class Magnoliopsida; order Poales; family Poaceae; genus Triticum; species Triticum dicoccoides. The sequence goes on from NC_041385.1 coordinate 715,729,419, forward strand.
GGAGCAGGTGTCATTCTGACATCCCCCACCGGAGATACGGTGTAGTACGTCCTCCAAATATTATACACAAACTCTATCAATGCAGCCGAATATGAGGCCCTGTTGCATGGTCTTCGGATGGCGGTCTCCATGGGCATTCAACGGCTCGAAGTGCGCGGGGACTCAAAATGAAATATCTCGGGTAAACGGAGACTTTGATGCCAAGGATCCGAAAATGTCAGCCTATCGCAATGCCGTCCTCAAAATATCAGGGCGGTTCGAGGGGCTCGAATTCCACCATGTGGTTAGAGAAAACAACCAAGCGGCCGATATACTCGCCCGCATCGGCGCTCGACACGACCCCGTCCCACCTAACATCTTCTTAGAAAGGTTGTTCAAGCCATCCGTGGCATGGGATGGGGAGTACGACACTATTAGTCCGGCCCCGAACAGAACCCCAAATTCTGAACCTTCAGACGTAATCGGAGGCTCTGCCACCAAAATAACTTCTTCGGCCCAGGAGATAATGGTTGTCATCGCCCCGTGGACCGAGCCCTTCTTGGCCTACCTTAATAGGCAAGAGCTCCCCGAGGACCAAAATGCGGCACATTGTATTGTGCGACGCTCTAAAGCCTACAAAGTCCACGAAGGAGAACTCTACAAGAAGAGCCCCACCGGAGTGCTCCAATGATGCATCTCCGAAGAAGAAGGGCGGAAGCTCTTAGCTGAAATCCATTCCGGACTAGGCGGGCACCACGCGGCATCTCGATCTCTCGTAAGCAAGGCTTTCTGGACAGGATTCTACTGGCCGACAGCCTGGGCGGACGCACAGGACCTTGTCCAACGTTGCGTTGGTTGTCAACTATTTGCCAATCAGAGCCATATGCCCCCTACCGCTCTACAAACTATCCCCATAACTTGGCCCTTTGCGGTCTGGGGGCTGGATATGGTGGGACCCTTTAAAGGGGGAAGCCATAAGAAAAAATACTTATTGGTCATGGTGGATAAATTCACCAAATGGATAGAAGCCAAACCAGTTAAAATGGCCGAATCCGGACCAGTGATAGACTTTATATCAGAGGTTGTACACCGATACAGCGTCCCCCACAGTATCATCACTGACAACGGCTCGAATTTTACAGCCGAGCAGGTGAAAGCCTGGTGCGGCAAAATGGGCATTACGCTCGACTATGCCTCTGTCTATCACCCCCAAACAAATGGTCAAGTCGAACGCCCAAATGGTCTTATTATGAGCGGCATCAAACCCAGACTAGTGCGATCCTTGAAGGAATCAGATATGCATGGGGTCGAGGAACTCGACTCCGTACTCTGGGGGCTGCGGACCACGCCGAATCGCACCGCCGGATACACACCATTTTTTATGGTGTACGGCGCAGAAGCGGTACAGCCCTGCGATATAATTCATGACTCACCTCGTGTGCGCATGTATGAAGAGAAGGAAGCCGAGCTAGATCGGCAGTACGACTTAGATGCTTTGGAGGAGGAGCGTGATGTCGCTAAAACCCATTCCGCATTCTATCAGAAACAGGCTCGAAGGTATCAAAGCAGAGAAGTACGGGTCAAAACTTATAACATTGGCGAACTAGTTCTACGCCTACCTGAGAAGAAGAAGGACAAGCTCAAACCCAAGTGGGAGGGTCCCTTCATCATTGATAAAGTTCTCACCGGAGGAGCGTACCGTCTGCGCAACGCCTCTGATAACAGACTCGAGCTGAACCCATGGAACGCGGCCAGACTCCGGAGATTCTACGCCTAGCACCGAACCTAGTGTTCGTCTCCTCACCTCCGCCTCTTCAATTATGTTCCTTTCCCTCCTTTCTCGCCCTGTTTTATTTTTCCCCTTTTTTACACATACAGCCTTAAAACTGTACCGATGCACTAAGCACTCCGGCCGCATTATGCGCGCGCACTATACCTGGGGCTTCCTATTCGGAAGCTATATATATAATCACTTTAATGGCTTCTTGCCAAGCCACATATGCATTCTTCTTTCCATATGTGCCTTTTCTTCACCATTATATGCATCGATATGACTTAAGTTTTGGCCATGCTGGGTTGCCTGGCTCTTGTATTTATGCCCTACTTTCCCGTTAATTTGGCTAGGGCATAAGGGGAGCACCTCTGCGATTGTTACTGTCAGTTGAGCCAGATGTGTACCTCATACTGGGTGAAGCCGAAATCTAGCGTTCTTAAGGGAATATTCGGTCGGTGAACAAAAGATGTTCTCGTTCCTAACAACGAAAATACCCAGATGTTTTGTTTCCTGCGCTTTCGCGCGCAGTTCGAACATGCACATCGATGCATGCGTACCCAGAGAAAGGAACCCCTAACGGAACTATTCTCTCTAGAAGATGTTTCTTACTGCCCATGTAATATAACATAACTAGTCAGGTACTTGTCAGTTCACACACTTATGACCCCTACGCCTGGTTTCCACGCATGCCCTGGTTTTCCATAACTGTGTGAGTATTCGGATACACCCCGGACTGTCGGATCTGGGGGCTAAAGCGAAAAGGTCCGCCATGACAAATGATTTTCAATCTGGCTAGAAAGTACATGAGCCCATTCAAAATTACATAATCACACTGACTGGATGTACTCTTCCTCTATACCATCCAAGAGGATGTCTAGCTTACAATCCTGCTGGGAATACTTTCCAGCTAATGCTACTTGATCATATACTAAACTAACGGGCATCTCTTGTCCATCTGGCCTAGCCGGTACGACTTCGGCCATATGATTTGGGTCAGCCTTGGCGAAGCGCGTCTTCACCATGGCCCACGCTTCTCTCACACCTTGACGGCAGGCTGATATCTTCCATAATCGGAAGTGCCACCATGCTCCTTTGAGCATCTCTACAAGTTCGCCCATGCTTCCAGGCAGGGAAGCGGACGGCCACAAAGCTTGGGCAATACCCCGCATCACCTGCCGAGCTCGTTCGTGCAATTGTGACAGCTCTTGCAGCATATCGTCTGCGGAGCCGGGCATCTCTTCTTCAGGATGCCCTGTGATCATACGTGCAGACATAACTTTGTCAGTACGCCTCCTCGTCGAACTATAGCATAGTTCGTTCAAGCACTTACTATAAATGCTGCGTTGAAGCCTTCGGTTCTCCTTCACGGAGTCTGCGAGCTGAGCCCGAACATCTTTCAGTTCAACGCTCAGTTGGAGATTGGCATCTGCAGCTTATTCCTCTCCTCAATAGACTTCGTCAGCAAGCGTTCGCCCGCCTTCACCTTACTTCACAGATGTTGCTCAATATCTACTACAATCTTCGGATTTTCCCCGGGATTGTAGGGCAAACTTCTCGTCAGATTTTTTAAAACTATGTCGAACACATAAACTGGTAGAATAAATTCATACCCGCAGACGGCCTTTTGGATCCCTCTTGTTCATCTACGTTACCCTTCATTTGGGCCTTACACTCCTCCAGCTCCTGAGACAGTTGGGCATTCTTCTCCACAAGAACCTATGCATTTAATGATCCTTAAATCAGTTGTGCCAACTGCTTCAAGTCTCAGGGGCTACTATTATACATACTTGTTAAATTTTCTTACCCGTATATCCTTAACATATTGGTCCGTTGCTCTGGCAAGTCCATCTTGAGCAGCGCGGACATATGCGTGTCTGAAATTGAAGGCATTGAATGCCTCTTCAGAAAAAATACCACCGTGGGGTATGGCCCGCCGGCGCCGGTGATTCATGGCGCTCTCCACCTCTGAATTGGTGGCGGAAAGCATATCCGTATCCTCCGCAGAAGGACAGTTTGGCATTGTCCCCACATCTGCCTCTACCCGTCAATCCGATTCAGGAATCGGGCTGCTGGAGGCATGGCCGGTAGGGTCCCCGGGCATAGTTCGGCGTTTCCTGTCCGGACGTAATTAAAGTCTTCTCGCCTCGACAAAAAGATCAAATGAACCACGGGGCAAGCTTGACGAATACCTCTGTGCCTGCGTGTCGCTCCTGACCGCCTTCCTTTTGATCCTACCTTGTCCAGGTGCCTCTTGCTGAGAAGGCCCCGCGGGTTCCGCGTGACGCCCCGCCTGCCGTTTCTATAACAATACAGCATGTGAGCTTAAGGTACAACAAAACGAAGGAATTCTTTCAGAAGGTTGGAACTCCTACATTACTTACGCGGGACACGGGAAGTAGTCCGGGATAATCCGTGATGATGGCCACTAAGGAGCCATCACTGCTCGCCTAATAGAAGTTCCCATTGACGAATTCCACGGATATATCCGGATCCTCTTCAGATCCGAGATCGAGAGCCCGACTAGGATCCTCTGGCTGCGGAGAGGGACTGTTGAATCCTTTCACGGCCCTCCTTAGCTCCTGCTTTGAAGCGACAAGATAAATAACGGTGGTCGAAGGGGTAAGAGCGAATCGAGTTGAGTAACAAATAATGACTTACCCAGCTTCGGGGGTTGTACATGGAAAATCCATCCCGTGGTTTAATGCGGAGGAACTCCTCTTCTTCTCCCTTGTACAATTCGGATAATATCTTCGCCAAAGATGTGGCGGAGTTCGGACCTTTGCGACCACAGCGGGAGGCATCATCTTCTTCATTGAAGTGCCACATGGGTTTTCCCCTATATTGAAGTGGTTGCACTCCCCTTATTATTCATATTGACATAACTTTGATTATTGTCAATCCTGATTTGGCCAGGGTTTGTATCTGGCTCATCAGATAGGAGACTTCCCTGTATTCTTCCTCCTGGGGGCTCCGAGGGCGCCAGCTTTGGCGTTTCTTCAGTGGAGCATTGGCGAACTCAGGAAGGCCCGTCCGGACTGGGTCCGGGAGGGGAACGTTTTCAACATAAAACCACTCCGAGGGCCAGTCTTCAGACGCCTTCTTTGGAGTACCGGACAAGTATCCGGTCTGGGCGATGCGCCATATTTCGGCTCCGCCCACTTGATATATGGATCCCACCTAGTTGCGGGGGACGAGGCAGAATAGCCTCTTCCATAGCTCAAAGTGAGCTTCGCAGCCTAGGAACAGCTCGCAAAGGGCGACGTAGCCCGCGATGTGCAATATGGAGACGGGGGTAATATTATCTATCTGGTGACCGTAGAACTCTAGGAGCCCGCAGAGGAATGGGTGGACTGGAAACCCGACGCCTCTTAGCAGATATGGGACAAGGCATACCCGCTCCCCCCCGAGAAGGTTTAGGGAATCTCTCCACTTGCTCCCCACCATTATAGGTGGCTAGTCCGGATCGGACGGGGACCATGTATGTGGGCGGAAGGAACCCTTTGGTTTGCAACTCTATTAGGCGGCTGTGAGGGATGGAACACTTTTCCCAGTCCCCTGGCTTCAAGCTGGGGAGGCGGCGGGTGGGGCTGCGGCGACCGGTCATGGTGGAATGGCCTCTCTTGGATGCGCTCTGCAAAATGCTTGCTAGGGGAGAGATGGTGTGGTTTGGATCTGAGTATCCCCGCCTCCTCAAATAGGCGATTCATCTACGGGATTAGGGTGTCAAATGAGAAAATGCCTCAGCCCCTCGGCTTCGATCGACACATGCAGAATTATTAATTGAGGCATAGAAGCCGAGGAGTACAACCTTGAAGGCCGGACACTATTCGCCATGACGGATGCATCGGATCTGGAGAACAACCCGCCTTGCAATGCCGAAGACAATCTGCGCGGCGGACTCAACGTCATTGAAGCCTGGTTCGGGGGATACTGAGGGAGTCCTGGATAAGAGGGTATCCGGACAACCGGACTATAACTTTGGCCGGACTGTTGGCTATGAAGATACAAGATAGAAGACTTCGTCCCATGTCCGGATGGGACTCTCCTTGGCATGGAAGGCAAGCTTGGCAATTCAGACGTAGACCTCCTTCTCTGTAAACCGACCCTGTGTAACCCTAGCTTCCTCCGATGTCTATATAAACCGGAGGGTTTTAGTCCGTAGGACATACGATCATCATCAACAATCATACCATAGGCTAGCTTGTAGGGTTTAGCCTCTCTGATCTCGTGATAGATCAACTCTGGTAATACTCGTATCATCAACATCAATCAAGCAGGATGTAGGGTATTACCTCCATCAAGAGGGCCCGAACCTTGGTAAAACATCGTGTCCCCAGTCTCCTGTTACCATTAACCTTAGATGCACAGTTCGGGACCCCTACCCGAGATCCGCCGGTTTTGACACCGACAGTGGCCTCAGCCACCGCCCTCCATTGGGTTTTCAGTCTATTTTTTCTTGTGTGTGGTGGTTTTGGCTCTTTTTTCTCTTTTTTTGTTTGTTTTGTGCTTTGATTGATTGTTGTCATTCTCTTCTTGTGCAAGTATTCCACATACTCCCTTCTAGTAGTGATAGGATTTTGCGTGCGACGTATTCATAGACTTAGGCCAAAAGTCTCTGAGTACCGCGTGTCCACGGGCTTGTACCATGCGCACGGGGCCCCCATGCCCACGGGCTCTGTACCGTTTGCACAAGACCCGTGCGCATGGGGCTCACTTAGCCCGCGCGCACGGGGTCTGCGGTTCCAGGCCCTGAAGATGTGGGGTGTGTGGGGGGGGGATTGGGTTCATTCCCATCCAATCGCCCCCTCCACTCCCAGGACGCCTCTAGGACCGCTGGCGTTGCCTCCTCCCACCTGAGCTCCTCTGGGCACCATCAGGTCCTTGCTCCGTGGAGATCTCTTAGGGTGGGCTCTGCCTCTGGTTGGTCCTTCCCCTCTTCATCTGTTTCCTCCATGGATGCCTTTGATACGACCATTTTGCATCATAATTTTATAATGATATTTATTGCATTATGGGCTGTTATTACACGTTATATCACAATACTTATGCCTAGTCTCTCTTATTTGATAAGGTTCACATGAAGAGGGAGAATGCCGACAGTTGAAATTCTGGACTAGAAAAGGATCAAATATTAGAGACCTATTCTACGCAACTCCAAAAGTCCTGAGACTTCACGAAGAATCTTTTTGGAAAATATAAATAATATTGGGCAAAGAAAGCACTAGAGGGGGGACACCTACGATCCACAAGGATGAAAGGCGCGCCGTCCGTCCTTATGAGCCCCCGGGCAGGCCCCAGACGCCCATCTTCTGCCATATGGGGTGCTCTGGCCTGGAAAAAATAAGAAGGAACCTTTCGGCACAAAGCGCCACCGTCCCGAGGCGGAACCTGGGCAGAACCATTCTAGGGCTCCGGCGGAGCTGTTCTGCCAGGGAAACATCCCTCCTGGAGGGGGAAATCATCGCCATCGTCATCACCATCGATCCTCTCATTGAGAGGGGGTCAATCTCCATCAACATGTGGGTTGCTAGTAGTGTTGATTAGTCCTTGTAGTTGATGCTAGTTGGTTTATTCGGTGGAAGATCATTTGTTAAGATCCTTAATGATAATTAATACTCCTATGATTATGAACATGAATATGCTTTGTGAGTAGTTACGTTTGTTCCTGAGGACATGGGAGAAGTCTTGTTATAAGTAATCATGTAAATTTGGTATTCGTTCGATATTTTGATGAGATGTTTGTTTTCTTTCCTCTAGTGGTGTTCTATGAACATAGACTACATGACACTTCACCTTGATTCGGGCCTAGGGGAAGGCATTGGGAAGTAATAAGTAGATGATGGGTCACTAGAGTGACAGAAGCTTAAACCCTAGTTTATGCGTTGCTTCGTAAGGGGCTGATTTGGATCCATATGTTTCATGCTATGGTTAGGTTTACCTTAATTCTTCTTTCGTAGTTGCGGATGCTTGCAAGAGGGGTTAATAATAAATGGGAGAGACATCACCAAGCACTGGTCTACCCACATATCAATTTATTAAAGTAACAAACGTGAATCATATGAGCATGATGAAAACTAATTTGACAATAATACCCATGTGTCCTCGGGAGCGCTTTGCTTTATATAAGAGTTCGTCCAGGCTTGTCCGTTGCTACCAAAAAGGATTGGGCCACCTTGCTGCACCTTGTTTACTTTTGTTACATGGTACCCGTTACGAATTATCTTATCACAAAACTATCTGTTACCGATAATTTCAGTGCTTGCAGAGAATACCTTGCTGAAAACCGCTTGTCATTTCCTTCTACTCCTCGTTCGGTTCGACACTCTTACTTATTGAAAGGAATACGATAGATCCCCTATAATTGTGGGTCATCAAGACACTTTTATGGCGCCATTGACGGGGAGAGAAGTGCCTTTTGGAAGTGGAATTGGGTAAGGGAACATTTATATAGTATGCTGAAATTTACTATCACTTGTTACTATGGAAAATAATCCTTTGAGGGGCTTGTTCGGCATATCTTCACCTTGAACGGAAGAGAAAAGAGTTTATCCTCAACCTACTGCACCTACTGAAAATATTTATTATGAAATTCCTTCGGGTATGATAGAGAAACTGCTAGCTAATCCTTATGCAGGAGATGGAACATCACATCCCGATATGCACCTAATATATGTGGATGAAGTTTGTGGATTATTTAAGCTTGCAGGTATGCCCAAGGATATTGTCAAGAAGAAGGTCTTCCCTTTATCTTTGGATGGAAAGGCAGTGACATGGTATAGGCTATGTGAGGATATCGGATCATGGAACTACAACCGATTGAAATTGGAATTTCATCAGAAGTTTTATCCTATGCATCTGGTTCATCGTGATCGAAATTATATATATAATTTTTGGCCTCGTGACATGGTATAGGCTATATAAAATTTAGGCACTTCATTCTTCCTTGAAAATTACCTTGGGGTGCCTTGGGCATCCCCAAGATGAGGGTCTTTCCATTCCTTATTTTCCTCGTATTGATATCTCACCCAAAACTTGAAAACTTCAATCACACAAAACTTAACGGAACTTCGTGAGATGGGTTAGTATGATAAAGAGTAAATCATTCACTTTGGTACTGTCAAGATAAGATTCATAATTGTTCTCACACAATGCCTACTATACCATAACATTTCTACAATTTATAATGAGAAATATAAGCCATAGAAACTAGAAAACAAGCAATCTATGCATTGAAAATGGAATCTGCCAAAAATAGAACAATCTGTAATGATTTGAACAACAACCATACTTCCGTTACTCCAAAAAAATCTAAAAAATTAGGAAAACCTAGGAAATTTGTATATTAATCTTGTGTAAAAAATTCAGATCAAAAGCACACTCCTGTGATTTTAGAAAATTAATTTTACTAGGCGCAAAAGTTTCTGTTTTTCAGCAAGATAAAATCAACTATCACCATAGGCCATCCCAAAGGTCTTACTTGGCCCAAAACACTAATTAAAACACTAAAAAATTACTATAGAGGTAATAATGTGTATTTATTGAAAAACAAAACCAAAAACCAAAAACATAAAAATAAAATTGGGTTGCCCCCAACAAGCACTATTGTTTCAACGCCGCTAGCTAGGCATGATATTTTAATGATATTCTTCCAAGCCCAATTTTGATGATAATCTTATTCATACTCCAAAATATATAAGTGAAGTTCATAGAGCATTCAAAAATTAATATGAATTAACTAATATCCAAGATCAAAATATATAAGTGAAGCACATGAAGCATTCTATAAAGCCATACTCAAAAGATTTAAGTGAAGCACAAAGAGCATTCTATAAAGCCATACTCAAAAGATTTTAGTGAAGAACATGAAGCATTCTATAAATCAATGAAGTTATATCTCATAATAGCCTGGTTCATATTGGAAAGAAAAGAAAAAATAAATACAAAAGACACATATCATGTGAACAAAATGAAAATCGAGGTATACTGACAATTGTTGAGGAATAAAGATGAGATGCCAACTTGGGCATCCCCAAGCTTAGATGCTTGTATCCTTGAAATATCTACTCGGGGTGCCTTGGGAATCCCCAAGCTTGAACTCTTGCCTCTCTTTATTCTTATCATATTGATAACTCCTCGATCTTTGAACACTTCATCCACACAAAACTTAACAAAAAACCTTGTGAGATCCGTTAGTATAATAAAGCAAACTTGGGTACTGTTGTAGACTCAATCCAATTTCATATTAGCATTATACCTATTGTATTCCAACTTCACCATGTTTCATAACCCCCGACACTACCCATAGATTCATCAAAATAAGTGAACACCACATAGAAAACAGAATCTGTCAAAAATAGGACAGCCTGTAGTAATCTGGAAACTTCATATACTTCTAGAACTCCAAAAATTCTAAAAAATTAGGACAACCTAAACAATTTGTATGTCAGTACTGTGTAAAAAATTCATAAACATTTGACGTTCCAGTAAAAAAATGAAAATCCATGCACTAGAGCCAAAGTTTCTATTTTTGCACTGTACATAGCAAACAAGCAATCTAATCATCCTAAAACCAAAAGTTGGCACATAATTTTAATAACACAATGGATATGTACAAGGTTATAATTATTTTTGAGAAAATTCCATGAAAAATTCTACATTGTTTCCATGAGCATGAACACAAGTGTTCAAGGCCGACCCTCACTTCTCCAATGCATAACCTTCCAATCACTTCTCTTTTTGAAAAAGTTTTTAGGCATAAGAGGCAAGTAATTTTTTTTGCATTTTCATTCTTTTAAATTTTTTTGTTTGTTTCAGCCACAACTAAAGAAAACAAAAACAGAAGGGAAAACAAATATCTACTTAGTGAAGAAAGCAAACTAGCATACACGAAAATATTAACCGCACGATATTGCTCCCCGGCAACGGCGTCAGAAAAGATCTTGATAATCCCCAAGTGCAAGGAATCATCGTAGAAATTTTCAAATGTGGAAGTGATAAGTATGGAGTGTCGAACCCACAAGGAGCTAAATGTAAGATCAATATTCCCTCAAGTTCTATCTTCCACTGATAAAACTCTACATACACCGAACCTTTGCTTCCATCTAGAAACGAGAAATAAAACTATGTTGTGTTTATGAAGAGGAAAACTTTGCATGATATACAAGAACTAAATATAAAAATAGGTGTAGTTAACAAAAAGTTAGAATATATTACCATATATTATAAATAGTGAATGTGGAATAATGATGGATCGGTGTGCGGAATTATCCTAGGCAATTATTAACAAGATCGGTAGTCGTCATTGCAAGTTTATTTGAGGGAGAGGCATAAGCTAACATACTTTATCTTCTTGGACCATATGCACTTATGATTGTAACTCTAGAAGGCATCTGCAACTACTAAAGATCATTAAGGTAAAACCCAACTATATCATTAAAGTATCAAGCCCCCTTTATCCCATATGCAACAACCTCCTTACTTGGGTTTATGCTTCTGTCACTCAAGAAACCCACTATAAGTGAATCATGAACGTATTGCAACACCCTATAGTGGGAATCCTTCATGTGTGCGTGGCATGGAAGGCAACATAGGACATCACCAAAATAAAACATACAACTCAAACCAATCTAGATCATCAATCAACCCAAAAGACAAAAGAAATCTACTCAAAACATCATAGGATGGCAACACATCATTGGATCATAATATGTGGCATAAAGCACCATGTTCAAGTAGGGGATTACAACGGGGTGCGAGAGAGTGGAACACGTAGAAGAGATGGGGAAGGTCATGAAGATTGTGATGTTTATGAAGACGATCACCGCGGCGATGGTTCCCCCGATGGCACTCTGGCGCCACCAAGAGAGAGGGGGAGAGAGTCTCCCCCTTGTGCTTCCTCCTCCATGGCCTCCCCCTAGATGGGGAGAGGTTCTCCCTCTAGTCCTTGGCCTCCATGGTGATGATGGCCCTCTTCGGGATCCTCCTCCATGGCCTCCGGTGATGATGGCCCCCTGCAGCAGGGTGCCAGAGAGGGCCTAGATTGAATTTTCGTGGCTACAGAGGCTTGCGGCGGCGGAACTTCTGAAGTAGGTTTATTTCTGGGGTTTTTTGTATTTATAGGAATTTTTGGCATTGGTCTCACGTCAAGGGGGTCCACGAGGCAGCGACAAGGTAGGACCACCC